>NW_026600366.1:247500-340302 GCF_029448725.1 Salvelinus fontinalis
ATGATGTGGATATATTGAAGCAACTTCTCAAGACATCAGTCAGGAAGTTAAAGCTTGGTCGCAAATGGATCTTCCAAATGGACAATGACCCCAAGCATACTTCCAAAGTTGTGGCAAAATGGCTTAAGGACAACGAAGTCAAGGTATTAGTGGCCATTACAAAGCCCTGACCTCAATCCTATAGAAAATTTGTGGGTAGAACTTACACCAGCTCTGTCAGGAGGAATGGGCCAAAATTCTCCCAACTTATTGTGGGAAGCTTGTGGAAGGCTACCTGAAACATTTGACCCAAGTTAAACAATTTAAAGGCAATGCTACCAAATACTAATTGAGTGTATGTCAACTTCTGACCCACTGGGAATGTGATGAAAGAAATAAAAGCTGAAATAAATCATTCTCTCTCTTATTCTGACATTTCACATTCTTAAAATAAAGTGGGGATCTTAACTGACCTAAGACAAGGAATGTTTACTAGCATTAAATGTCAGGAATTGTGAAAAATGGAGTTTAAATGTATTTGGCTAAGGTATATGTAAACGTCCGATCTTCAACTGCACCTTTCAGTAATATGCTAATGTTTAAGGTGCACTTCCCACCCCGTCCACAGAGTGGCGGCCTGGCTCTACAGGGCAGATCCTGTCAGACATGGACCTGACATCACAGAAGGAGGGCAGGTGGAAGAGACTCAACACCCTGGCACATTACAACGTGAGTGGCTGTCTGAGGACTTCAGCCTTGTATTCGTGTTCTCTCTGAATAGCCTCTATGCGTACTGTGTAGTTAATATCTATCAGGGCTGGCTTTATTCATTAACATTGAAGTGTTTCTGGGCTTCAGAGTTCAGCATGCCAGATATTCCATTGAAATCTTGGGTTTTGCTTTTTCACAGTTTAATGGAACTATTTGAAACTCAAACTATATGTTTCTGTACTGTGTTAACTATACAGAAAGTATTCAGACCCCTTGACTTATTCTAAAATGGTTCAAATAATGACACATGAGGGAGGAGGTTGTCTTATCTGTAATGCACAGTGTTGAGATTGCCTACAATGACAACAAGCTCGGTCCGATGATGCTGTGACACACCGCACCAGACCATGACGAAACCGCAATTTGTCAGTGAAGAACACTTTTTGCCAGTCCTGTCAGGTCCAGCGACGGTGGGTTTGTGCCCATAGGTGACGTTGTTGCCGGTGATGTTTGGTGAGGACCTGCCTTACAATAGGCCTACAGGCCCTCAGTCCAGCCTCTCTCAGCCTATTGCGGACAGTCTGAGCACTGATGGAGCGATTGTACGTTCCTGGTGTAACTCGGGCAGTTGTTGTTGCCATCCTGTACCTGTCCCGCAGGTGTGATGTTCGGCTGTACCGATCCTGTGCAGGTGTTGTTACACGTGGTCTGTCACTGCGAGGACGATCAGCTGTCCGTCCTGTCTCCCTGTAGCGCTGTCTTAGGCGTCTCACAGTACGGACATTGCAATGTATTGCCCTGGCCACATCTGCAGTCCTCATGCCTCCTTGCAGCATGCCTAAGGCACGTTCACGCAGATGAGCAGGGACCCTGGGCATCTTTCTTTTGGTGTTTTTCAGAGTCAGTAGAAAAGCCTCTTTAGTGTCCTAAGTTTTCATAACATTGACCTTAATTGCCTACCGTTTGTAAACTGTTAGTGTCTTAGCATCCGTTCCACAGGTGCATGTTCATTAATTGTTTATGGTTCATTGAACATGCATGGGAAACAGTGTTTAAACCCTTTACAATGAAGAACTGGGAATCTATTTGGATTTTTACGAATTATCTTTGAAAGACAGGGTCCTGAAAAAGGGACGTTTACTTTTTTGCTGTGTTTATATGTGGTACTGTGTTAACTATATGTGGTACTGTGCTGTGTTAACTATATGTGGTACTGTGCTGTGTTAACTATATGTGGTACTGTGCTGTGTTAACTATATGTGGTACTGTGCTGTGTTAACTGAATGTGGTACTGTGCTGTGTTAACTGAATGTGGTACTGTGCTGTGTTAACTATATGTGGTACTGTGTTAACTATATGTGGTACTGTGTTAACTATATGTGGTACTGTGTTAACTATATGTGGTACTGTGTTAACTATATGTGGTACTGTGTTAACTATATGTGGTACTGTGTTAACTATATGTGGTACTGTGTTAACTATATGTGGTACGGTGTTAACTATATGTGGTACGGTGTTAACTATATGTGGTACGGTGTTAACTATATGTGGTACGGTGTTAACTATATGTGGTACGGTGTTAACTATATGTGGTACGGTGTTAACTATATGTGGTACGGTGTTAACTATATGTGGTACGGTGTTAACTATATGTGGTACGGTGTTAACTATATGTGGTACGGTGTTAACTATATGTGGTACGGTGTTAACTATATGTGGTACGGTGTTAACTATATGTGGTACGGTGTTAACTGGTACGGTGTGTTTCAGGTGAGAGACAATGCCACGCTGGTGCTGTCCAGAGTGCTTCACACCCATCGCCAGTTCCACCAGAACCAGGACAGCCATGAAGAAAGTGAGTCCGATTTTTATTATATCCTCAGTATGTTATCCCTAGGCACAGATCTAGGATCAGCCTACCTGTCCTCCAATCCTAACCTTAACTATCAGGGTGGGTAATGCACTACTGACCTAAGATCAGCATCTTGGAAAAACTTCTCAACTTTGGGTCGTGTTCATTATGGCCAAACATTTTGCATGAGGAAACAAAAAAGATTTAAGGTGTCCCACCCTGTTTGAGTCTGTTGTCTTCCGTTTGATGCCCACTGAACATGTCCCTGGTGTCCCTGTAGAAAACGCCCTGTTGGAAGATGACAAGGTGTTCCACCTGGTGCGGCCAGCAGACGAGCTGGATGAGGTCAAATCTAAGAGAGGAAGTTTGAAGGCCAAGGCCACGACTAAAGCCATCGCTGAGATCTACCTGACACGACTGCTCTCTGTCAAGGTTAGTCAGTATGATAACTACACTACCTACAGCTGTTATAGCACTACGTATAGCAGTTGTAATAAGGTTATAACACCTTTAGCACAGTACATAATTACTCCTACATTACTCCCACATTACTCCTACATTACTCCTACATTACTGATTTGACCCGGAACATGTAGAAGATGTAGCACTGATTGGGTGGGTGGACAGGAGACGCACTGATTGGGTGGGTGGGTGGACAGGAGACGCACTGATTGGGTGGGTGGACAGGAGACGCACTGATTGGGTGGGTGGACAGGAGACGCACTGATTGGGTGGGTGGACAGGAGACCCACTGATTGGGTGGGTGGACGGGAGACCCACTGATTGGGTGGGTGGACGGGAGACCCACTGATTGGGTGGGTGGACGGGAGACCCACTGATTGGGTGGGTGGACGGGAGACCCACTGATTGGGTGGGTGGACGGGAGACCCACTGATTGGGTGGGTGGACGGGAGACGCACTGATTGGGTGGGTGGACAGGAGACGCACTGATTGGTTGGACTTAATGTGAGCTGATGTTTTATCCGTGTCAGTCAGGTACTGTCTACTGACTAGCTGATATATGTGGTTGTCCCACCTAGCTGTCTTAAGATGAAGTCGCTGTGGATATGTCCAACTGTGTGTGTCCTAATGTGTGTGTGTCCTCGGTGTGTTGCAGGGTACTCTGCAGCAGTTTGTGGATGATTTCTTCCGCAGTGTGTTGTGTTCCGGAGCGGTGGTTCCTCCTGCTGTTAAATACTTCTTTGACTTCCTGGATGAGCAGGCTCTGAAACACGACAACGTTGAGGAGGAGACCGTCCATATTTGGAAGACCAACAGGTACACACACACACACACACACACACACACACACACACACGCATATGAACACTGTACACACGCGCGTATACACACACATGCATGCACGTAACCACACGCACAGATATGCACACTGTATACACACAATAGTTCAGTACCTCCAACCTTCTTCTACACTTGACTGCTTCTCACCATGTTGTAGTCCTAGGGTCTGACTCCTCCTTACATGTTGTAGTCCTAGGGTCTGACTCCTCCTTACCGTGTTGTAGTCCTAGGGTCTGACTCCTCCTTACCGTGTTGTAGTCCTAGGGTCTGACTCCTCCTTACCATGTTGTAGTCCTAGGGTCTGACAGTCCTTACCATGTTGTAGTCCTAGGGTCTGACAGTCCTTACCGTGTTGTAGTCCTAGGGTCTGACTCCTCCTCACCATGTTGTAGTCCTAGGGTCTGACTCCTCCTTACCATGTTGTAGTCCTAGGGTCTGACTCCTCCTTACCGTGTTGTAGTCCTAGGGTCTGACTCCTCCTTACCGTGTTGTAGTCCTAGGGTCTGACTCCTCCTTACCATGTTGTAGTCCTAGGGTCTGACTCCTCCTTACCATGTTGTAGTCCTAGGGTCTGACAGTCCTTACCGTGTTGTAGTCCTAGGGTCTGACTCCTCCTCACCATGTTGTAGTCCTAGGGTCTGACTCCTCCTTACCATGTTGTAGTCCTAGGGTCTGACTCCTCCTTACCGTGTTGTAGTCCTAGGGTCTGACTCCTCCTTACCATGTTGTAGTCCTAGGGTCTGACAGTCCTTACCATGTTGTAGTCCTAGGGTCTGACAGTCCTTACCGTGTTGTAGTCCTAGGGTCTGACTCCTCCTTACCGTGTTGTAGTCCTAGGGTCTGACTCCTCCTCACCATGTTGTAGTCCTAGGGTCTGACTCCTCCTTACCATGTTGTAGTCCTAGGGTCTGACTCCTCCTTACCGTGTTGTAGTCCTAGGGTCTGACAGTCCTTACCATGTTGTAGTCCTAGGGTCTGACAGTCCTTACCGTGTTGTAGTCCTAGGGTCTGACTCCTCCTTACCGTGTTGTAGTCCTAGGGTCTGACTCCTCCTTACCATGTTGTAGTCCTAGGGTCTGACTCCTCCTTACCATGTTGTAGTCCTAGGGTCTGACTCCTCCTTACCATGTTGTAGTCCTAGGGTCTGACTCCTCCTCACCGTGTTGTAGTCCTAGGGTCTGACTCCTCCTTACCATGTTGTAGTCCTAGGGTCTGACTCCTCCTTACCATGTTGTAGTCCTAGGGTCTGACTCCTCCTTACCATGTTGTAGTCCTAGGGTCTGACAGTCCTTACCGTGTTGTAGTCCTAGGGTCTGACTCCTCCTCACCATGTTGTAGTCCTAGGGTCTGACTCCTCCTTACCATGTTGTAGTCCTAGGGTCTGACTCCTCCTTACCATGTTGTAGTCCTAGGGTCTGACTCCTCCTTACCGTGTTGTAGTCCTAGGGTCTGACAGTCCTTACCATGTTGTAGTCCTAGGGTCTGACAGTCCTTACCGTGTTGTAGTCCTAGGGTCTGACTCCTCCTTACCGTGTTGTAGTCCTAGGGTCTGACTCCTCCTTACCATGTTGTAGTCCTAGGGTCTGACAGTCCTTACCATGTTGTAGTCCTAGGGTCTGACAGTCCTTACCGTGTTGTAGTCCTAGGGTCTGACTCCTCCTTACCGTGTTGTAGTCCTAGGGTCTGACTCCTCCTCACCATGTTGTAGTCCTAGGGTCTGACAGTCCTTACCATGTTGTAGTCCTAGGGTCTGACTCCTCCTTACCGTGTTGTAGTCCTAGGGTCTGACAGTCCTTACCATGTTGTAGTCCTAGGGTCTGACAGTCCTTACCGTGTTGTAGTCCTAGGGTCTGACTCCTCCTTACCGTGTTGTAGTCCTAGGGTCTGACTCCTCCTTACCATGTTGTAGTCCTAGGGTCTGACTCCTCCTTACCATGTTGTAGTCCTAGGGTCTGACTCCTCCTTACCATGTTGTAGTCCTAGGGTCTGACTCCTCCTCACCGTGTTGTAGTCCTAGGGTCTGACTCCTTCTTACCATGTTGTAGTCCTAGGGTCTGACTCCTCCTTACCATGTTGTAGTCCTAGGGTCTGACTCCTCCTTACCATGTTGTAGTCCTAGGGTCTGACAGTCCTTACCGTGTTGTAGTCCTAGGGTCTGACTCCTCCTCACCATGTTGTAGTCCTAGGGTCTGACAGTCCTTACCATGTTGTAGTCCTAGGGTCTGACTCCTCCTTACCATGTTGTAGTCCTAGGGTCTGACTCCTCCTTACCGTGTTGTAGTCCTAGGGTCTGACAGTCCTTACCATGTTGTAGTCCTAGGGTCTGACAGTCCTTACCGTGTTGTAGTCCTAGGGTCTGACTCCTCCTTACCGTGTTGTAGTCCTAGGGTCTGACTCCTCCTTACCATGTTGTAGTCCTAGGGTCTGACTCCTCCTTACCATGTTGTAGTCCTAGGGTCTGACTCCTCCTTACCATGTTGTAGTCCTAGGGTCTGACTCCTCCTCACCGTGTTGTAGTCCTAGGGTCTGACTCCTCCTTACCGTGTTGTAGTCCTAGGGTCTGACTCCTCCTTACCGTGTTGTAGTCCTAGGGTCTGACTCCTCCTTACCGTGTTGTAGTCCTAGGGTCTGACTCCTCCTTACCGTGTTGTAGTCCTAGGGTCTGACTCCTCCTTACCGTGTTGTAGTCCTAGGGTCTGACTCCTCCTTACCATGTTGTAGTCCTAGGGTCTGACTCCTCCTTACCATGTTGTAGTCCTAGGGTCTGACTGTCCTAACTCCCCTGAAACCCCTGGAAGTTATCAGAGTGAATTATTGAACTCCTGTTGGTGGGAGCTATTAAATATTGATACTGCTTGTGATGTATATTGGATTGACAGGTGGGGATGAGTGGCAGAGTAAGAGCTGTAGACTGAATTCATTAGACTCTAGGGACATCTCTCTCACTATCCATCGTCTCCTCTTTCACTCACTCTCTTTCTTCCCCTGTTTCTCTCCTCTCTCCATTCTCAGTCCCTTCCTAGAAGTCTCCTGTTTCACACACTTACTAACCCTCTCTCTCTCTCTCTCTCCCTCCCTCTCCCTTTCTCTCTCTCCCTCTCTCTATCTCTCCCACCCCTCTCCCGCATATCAGCAAGAGGGGATATCAGCAAGCCAATTAGATGAGGGCTTTCAGTGAATGTGATATGTGATGCAGCTAAAAAGGCTTGATAATTATACTCCAGTATCCTTGGATAATGTTCCCCAGGCCTGGTCTCCAGTCAACAAGAGGTTTGTAGGGGTTAGAGCAGGTGTGAAGCTGAGCTGGCAAGAGGGGACGGAGAGGAAAGAGACTGAGATAGAGGTAGAGAACAGAACGTAAGACCTTGAGAGTGAGCATCCAGCAAACAAATATAAATTCTTAAAGAGGCTGTAGCTCGGTGTACCCCGAGGTTACCTGGAGGATAAGACTCACACACTCTCTCTCACAGACACACACACACACAAAGACACACACACAAAGACACACACACACACACACACACACACACACACACACACACACACACACACACACACACACAAAGACAGACCGTAGAGTCATTAGGAATTGACTGGGCCGAGGCTGATTCAGAGGTAGATGGAGATCAGATGCAGACTCATCCAGTCAGCGTTTTAATAACACAGCACTAGTCCTTCTGTAAGGAGGAGGGTCACACCACTGTAACAGGATCTCTTTTTGGACTGAGGCTGATTTATTAGGCTTTATTCAGCCTTACTCACACCTGTTGAGTTGTGCTTTCCTGGGTTGAGAGAAGATGTCTGGGTTTGAGTGACTCAGTTTGTCTGTGAGGCAGAAGGAAAAGGGATCTGTTATCTTGTTAAATTAGATGGGACGGAGTTGGCTTTTAGTATGGATAGCCTGCAACGGTTTCACCTTGCTCTCATGCTGGGTTGCTCTGTGCGGTGTGGTATGTATACCAATGTGTGTGTTCTCTATCCCCAGCCTGCCCATGCGTTTCTGGGTGAACATCCTGAAGAACCCTCACTTCATCTTTGACGTGCACGTGACGGAGGTGGTGGACGCGTCGCTGTCCGTCATCGCTCAGACCTTCATGGACGCCTGCACCAAGACGGAACACAAACTGACCCGGGAATCTCCCAGCAACAAGCTGCTCTATGCAAAGGAGATCTCCACCTATAAGAAGATGGTGGACGAGTGAGTTCTCTCATATTCATCCCTTTTCATGATTGACTGCCTATCAAATGAGCCGATACTGCAGTACTCATGGCCGATATAGAGAATAGGTTGCAGTCAGAACACACCGGAAGTACTACTGTCTCTTCTAGTGCATCAGAAACAACACAGGGGATAGGTTGGTAGGACCTGGCAGCCAGTCAGACATCTCATCTCTCTATCATTCTGTCTCTCCTCAGTTACTACAAGGGAATCAAGCAGATGGTTCCAGTCAGTGACCAGGACATGAACACACACCTGGCTGAGGTGTCCAGGGTACGTACACGTGACCTCACATCTGTTTGTGCTTGTGTGTGGGCAGTCTTCTATTGCATCATCAGAATACAACAATAAGGTTCATCCTTCCTTCTTTGTGCTCTCCAGGAACACACAGACACGCTGAATACCCAGGCGGCCTTGCACCAGCTCTACCAGTATGCCAGCAAATACTATGACGGGGTAAAAACCTTAGGACTCACTTCCTTGTTTGGTGGTTTGAAGGCCCTATCCACTTGGTTAAGATCCTTAGGACTCACTTCCTTGTTTGGTGGTTTGAAGGCCCTATCCACTTGGTTAAGATCCTTAGGACTCACTTCCTTGTTTGGTGGTTTGAAGTCCCTATCCACTTGGTTAAGAACCTTAGGACTCACTTCCTTGTTTGGTGGTTTGAAGTCCCTATCCACTTGGTTAAGAACCTTAGGACTCACTTCCTTGTTTGAAGGCGCTATCCACTTGGTTGACTACCTCTGCATTGTCTCTACGTCCTGTAGGAAATTAGACAAATTGATGTCACTTGCTGTTGTAGGAAAATCTGTTCACGACTGTCTCTTCTGTCCTCTCTCATCTCCCTCCCTCCCTCCCTCCCTCCCTCCCTCCCTCCCTCCCTCCCTCCCTCCCTCCCTCCCTCCCTCCAGATCATCCAGTCTTTAGATGAGGACCCAGCCGCCCAGAGTAAACAGCTGACTCTGCGGCTGCAGCAGATAGCCGCCGCCCTCGAGAACAAAGTCACCGACCTTTAACCTCTGACCCCTAGAGAAAGGGGGAGGAGCTATGGGACCACTCTGTAGACCAAGATGAGGGAGACCGGAGACTGAGGCAGACTTCAGACTATTACAGTATCAACCATGAAGAGTTACACATATCTCTTCCCCCTAGAGACATGAGAAACTGTGGGAAACTATTGCGTTTTGGCGAAAATACTTGTGAAGGAGCAGAGCTACTGGACCAAAGTTGGACAGGATGATCCCTAATCATCAGTCTCCCTCTCTCTCTCTGACTCTATGGATCCTATATTCTGAATGAGCAAGGCCCTTCAGTACAGTCCCTGAGTGGGCTAGCAGACTGTAAACCCAGCCTACGGTATAGTCCCTGAGTGGGCTAGCAGACTGTAAACCCAGCCTACGGTATAGTCCCTGAGTGGGCTAGCAGACTGTAAACCCAGCCTACGGAGGATAAACAGTATACCACCACTGACCAACCATAGCAACTATACCTGTCAGTTCCATGATATACAACCTGGTGTTGATGACTTACAGCTTGTACAGGTAATCAGATGTTTAATGTGCTCCAGAGTAGACCAGAGTTAGGAGAGTGGTGTTGTATGTAAATATATTTTTATGGCACAGGCTTTATGCAAAAGACGCTTTACATACCAAGATGAAATTATTTTTTAAAAGGATGGATGGGCAAAACTAAGTTTGTTAATTTGTGTTTTTAAAAAGTTTCTAGAAGCGAAGAAGCAGGGTGTTCCATGATGTCATATCCTGTGTTTAATCGATTGGTTGCTTACTGTGTAATCTGCATTGCCATTGGCTAGTTCTGACTGGTTAATCACTTTGTTTTTGTCATGATTTGTATTTGTCGTTGATGTGTTTTTGATTTGGGTTCTCCGTGTAGTGCATTATGCAGGGGAATAGGATGCAGCAGCCTTGAACCACTTCACATGATGACCGTGTCACTATTCCGGGTCAGCGCTCCCCTATACAGTAGTAAAACAAGCCAAACGGACTCAGAGATGAAGCCCATTCATACTGTACCAGAGACATCAATGTCTCCCTGAAACTAACTGGTGGACCAAGTTAGAGCTCTCACACACGTTAGGCTTTGGCTCGACTAAGTGCCAATACACAGTGGACCTGAAGATATTCTCATTTTTATACAAGAAATAAATCATTTGCCTTCATTTTTCCATCTTGGGTGCAGAAATAGTACGTATGTGGATAGATGAATCAGGGCTCTGTTAATCTGACATGTAACCACTTTAGCTCAATGCTAATAATATAGAATGTTGCTGGTATGTGTTATGCCATAATTGTTTTTCTGTGTAATTTTTTGAAACAGTTTATTTCAAAATGGATCTTATTGTCATTGTAGACCATTGACTGTGTGTGAAACATGAAACTAGATATTGAAAAGAGAAATGCTAAAATGATCATTTCATATGTATATAATTGAATGGTACTTTTGTAAATCATTGAGCTGTGAACCACCATGACTTGTGGAGGTTGTCTACAGTACCGGTACTGCTTTCTCTAGTGATCCCTGTCACAGCTGTCAATTCTTCTGAAACCAGATGGATTTCAAACGTCATCCTTAAATCATTTGCCAAATAGTTTTCACATCGTCATCAGCTCGTTTCTTTTATCTGCTATGCAACTGCTTCATTTTGAATCACTTCTCAAATATATTTTAATACTAAACCAACGTGTTGATGTTGTCATGTTGAAGCGTTTTGGTTGGTAGATGAATAGAATGTCTCTATGGTACATGATGTGATGCTGCATATATCCTCACACATTGACCTGGTGATTTATTTAATGTGCGTCCCAAATGTTCCTGATATAGTGCGCTACCTTTGACCAGGGCCAGCGGGGCCCCCAAAAAAAGTGCACTATAAAGGCAATAGTGGTATTTGGGGCACTGCCTAAGTTCATCTGAGCAATGTTAGGTTGCTCCTTACTGTGTTCACCACTCGTAGGGTCAAATGGGGACACTTGTGCAACTCTCTGATAAATATTAATGTGTCTTTTGAATTGAAATTCGAGTCTTTCCTCAACTACAGGATTAGTCTCAGTTCATCTGAGGATGCTGGGTTCTCCTTGCTTGCCAGCTATATGGATGAATGAGGACCAATCCTAAAATGGGATATGACTAAGCACCTAACTCAGACACTTGGATGAATGAGGACTAATCCTAATATAGAATATGACTTAGCACCTAACTCAGACACTTGCACAACTCTGTCATGAATATTAACAGGAATTGAGAAGGAATTGTGAATGTCTTCCCTCAGGTTGTGATTGGTCTCAGAACCCCTCTGTTACCATAGCAGGTGGCTATGACTGAGAATACGTCTCAAACGGCACCCTATTCCCTATAGGGCCCTGGTAACCAAAAAAGTAGTGCCCTATATAGGGAATAGGGTGCCTAGGGGTAGATGGCATCAGCAGACTGTCTGGTGTTGCTATGGTTGCCAGTCACATACCCAGTCTCTGCCCACTCTAGAGGACCCACACCAGCCAGACAGACGGACACAGCAGGGGAACTCCTTTGATCTCTAATTACAATCAGACTGCACAAGTCATCACTGACTGACTAATTTATGCATTCTCTTTTTTCATTTTCTTTGTCACTTTCTCAATTGTTCTTCATGGTTCTTTCTCACTCTTCTCCTCTTATGTATGTCCCTCTCTCATTCTCTCTCCTTTCGTTCTCTCTCCTCTCTCTCCTCTCTCTCCTCTCTCGTTCTCCCACATCTCTCTCCTCTCTCGTTCTCCCACATCTCTCGTTCTCTCTCCTCTCTCGTTCTCTCTCGTCTCTCCCCTCTCTCCCCTCTCGTTATCTCCCCTCTCTCCCCTCTCGTTATCTCCCCTCTCGTTATCTCCCCTCTCGTTATCTCCCCTCTCGTTATCTCCCCTCTCGTTATCTCCCCTCTCGTTATCTCCCCTCTCGTTCTCTCCCCTCTCGTTCTCTCCCCTCTCGTTCTCTCCCCTCTCGTTCTCTCCCCTCTCGTTCTCTCTCCTCTCTCGTTCTCTCTCCTCTCTCGTTCTCTCTCCTCTCTCGTTCTCTCTCCTCTCTCGTTCTCTCTCTTCTCGTTCTCTCCTCTCTCGTTCTCTCTCGTTCTCTCTCTCATCTCTTGTTCTCTCTCTCCTCTCTCGTTCTCTCTCCTCTCTTGTTCTCTCTCTCCCATGCTGACAGTCTATTGCAGAGCTTTCATTATCTTAATGAATAGAGAATTGTTGGTAATAATAATAAATGTAGTGATGATTGGAGGAGTAAAGGGAAGACATTATTTGATTTATTATCAGAGATTTAGGGTGTCCCTCAAATGGTACCCTGTTCCCTACATTTGTCAAAATGGTCAAAAGTAGAGTACAGTGCAGGGAATAGTGTGTCATTTGGGACACACCCTAATAGTAAAACCACGACACGGTCAACACTGTAATGGGTAAAACCATGACACGGTCAACACTGTAATGGGTAAAACCATGACACGGTCAACACTGTAATGGGTAAAACCATGACACGGTCAACATTGTAATGGGTAAAACCCAGGACATGGTCAACACTGTAATGGGTAAAACAATGGCACGGTCAACACTGTAATGGGTAAAACCATGACATGGTCAACACTAATGGGTAAAACCGTGACACGGTCAACACTGTAATGGGTGAAACCATGGTGCGGTCAACACTGTAATGGGTAAAACCCATGGTACGGTCAACACTGTAATGGGTAAAACCCAATGGTACGGTCAACACTGTAATGGGTAAAACCCATGGTGCGGTCAACACTGTAATGGGTAAAACCCATGGTGCGGTCAACACTGTAATGGGTAAAACCCATGGTGCGGTCAACACTGTAATGGGTAAAACCCAATGGTACGGTCAACACTGTAATGGGTAAAACCCATGACACGGTCAACACTAATGGGTAAAACCATGACACGGTCAACACTGTAATGGGTAAAACCGTGACACGGTCAACACTGTAATGGGTAAAACCCATGGTGCGGTCAACACTGTAATGGGTAAAACCGTTACACTGTCAACACTGAAATGGGTAAAACCCATGACACGGTCAACACTGCAATGGGTAAAACCCATGGTACGGTCAACACTGTAATGGGTAAAACCCAATGGTACGGTCAACACTGTAATGGGTAAAACCCATGGTGCGGTCAACACTGTAATGGGTAAAACCCATGGTGCGGTCAACACTGTAATGGGTAAAACCCATGGTGCGGTCAACACTGTAATGGGTAAAACCCAATGGTACGGTCAACACTGTAATGGGTAAAACCCATGACACGGTCAACACTAATGGGTAAAACCATGACACGGTCAACACTGTAATGGGTAAAACCGTGACACGGTCAACACTGTAATGGGTAAAACCCATGGTGCGGTCAACACTGTAATGGGTAAAATCGTTACACTGTCAACACTGTAATGGGTAAAACCCATGACACGGTCAACACTGCAATGGGTAAAACCCATGGTACGGTCAACACTGTAATGGGTAAAACCCATGACACGGTCAACACTGTAATGGGTAAAACCCATGGTGCGGTCAACACTGTAATGGGTAAAACCCATGGTACGGTCAACACTAATGGGTAAAACCCATGACACGGTCAACACTGTAATGGGTAAAACCCAGGACACGGTCAACACTGTAATGGGTAAAACCCATGGTACGGTCAACACTGTAATGGGTAAAACCCATGGTACGGTCAACACTGTAATGGGTAAAACCGTGACACGGTCAACACTGTAATGGGTAAAACCGCGGTATGGTCAACACTGTAGTGGGTAAAAACCGTGACACGGTCAACACTGTAATGGGTAAAACCGTGACACGGTCAACACTGTAATGGGTAAAACCGTGGTACGGTCAACACTGTAATGGGTAAAACCCAGGACACGTTCAACACTGTAATGGGTAAAACCCAGCACACGTTGAACACTGTAATGGGTAAAACCGTGACACGGTCAACACTGTAATGGGTAAATCCCAGGACACGGTCAACACTGTAATGGGGAAAACCCAGGACACGGTCAACACTGTAATGGGTAAAACCATGGCACGGTCAACACTGTAATGGGTAAAACCCATGACGCGGTCAACACTGTAATGGGTAAAACCCAGGACACGGTCAACACTGTAATGGGTAAAACCCAATGGTACGGTCAACACTGTAATGGGTAAAACCCATGACACGGTCAACACTGTAATGGGGAAAACCCAGGACACGGTCAACACTGTAATGGGGAAAACCCAGGACACGGTCAACACTGTAATGGGTAAAACCATGGCACGGTCAACACTGTAATGGGTAAAACCCATGACGCGGTCAACACTGTAATGGGTAAAACCCAGGACACGGTCAACACTGTAATGGGTAAAACCCAATGGTACGGTCAACACTGTAATGGGTAAAACCCATGACACGGTCAACACTGTAATGGGTGAAACCCATGGTGCGGTCAACACTGTAATGGGTAAAACCATGACACGGTCAACACTGTAATGGGTAAAACCATGACACGGTCAACACTGTAATGGGTAAAACCATGACATGGTCAACACTGTAATGGGTAAAACCCATGGTGCGGTCAACACTGTAATGGGTAAAACCATGACACGGTCAACACTGTAATGGGTAAAACCATTACACGGTCAACACTGTAATGGGTAAAACCCATTGTGCGGTCAACACTGTAATGGGTAAAACCGTGACACGGTCAACACTGTAATGGGTAAAACCCATGGTACGGTCAACACTGTAATGGGTAAAACCGTGACACGGTCAACACTGTAATGGGTAAAACCGTGACACGGTCAACACTGTAATGGGTAAAACCCAGGACGCGGTCAACACTGTAATGGGTAAAACCCATGACACGGTCAACACTGTAATGGGTAAAGCCATGGTACGGTCAACACTGTAATGGGTAAAGCCATGGTGCGGTCAACACTGTAATGGGTAAAACAAAGGCACGGTCAACACTGTAATGGGTAAAACCATGACATGGTCAACACTGTAATGGGTAAAACCATGACACAGTCAACACTGTAATGGGTAAAACCATGACATGGTCAACACTGTAATGGGTAAAACCCATGACACGGTCAACACTGTAATGGGTAAAACCATGACATGGTCAACACTGTAATGGGTAAAACCGTGACATGGTCAACACTGTAATTGGTAAAACAATGACACGTTCAACACTGTAATGGGTAAAACCCATGACATGGTCAACACTGTAATGGGTAAAACCCATGACACGGTCAACACTGTAATGGGTAAACCCATGACACGGTCAACACTGTAATGGGTAAAACCGTGACATGGTCAACACTGTAATGGGTAAAACCATGACACGGCAACACTGTAATTGGTTAATCCCATGACACGGTCAACACTGTAATGGGTAAAACCATGACACGGTCAATACTGTAATGGGTAAAACCCATGACACGGTCAACACTGTAATGAGTAAAACCCATGACACGGTCAACACTGTAATTGGTTAATCCCATGACACGGTCAACACTGTAATGGGTAAAACCATGACACGGTCAACACTGTAATGGGTAAAACCCATGACACGGTCAACACTGTAATGGGTAAAACCCATGACACGGTCAACACTGCAATGAGTAAAACCCATGACACGGTCAACACTGTAATGGGCAAAACCCATGACACGGTCAACACTGTAATGGGTAAAACCATGACATGGTCAACACTGTAATGGGTAAAACCATGACACGGTCAACACTGTAATGGGTAAAACCGTGACACGGTCAACACTGTAATGGGTAAAACCCATGACACGGTCAACACTGTAATGGGTAAAACCATGACATGGTCAACACTGTAATGGGTAAAACCCATGACACGGTCAACACTGTAATGGGTAAAACCGTGACATGGTCAACACTGTAATGGGTAAAACCATAACATGGTCAACACTGTAATGGGTAAAACCCATGACACGGTCAACACTGTAATGGGTAAAACCGTGACATGGTCAACACTGTAATGGGTAAAACCCATGACACGGTCAACACTGTAATGGGTAAAACCATGACATGGTCAACACTGTAATGGGTAAAACCCATGACACGGTCAACACTGTAATGGGTAAAACCATGACATGGTCAACACTGTAATGGGTAAAACCGTGACATGGTCAACACTGTAATGGGTAAAACCATGACACGGTCAACACTGTAATGGGTAAAACCCATGACACGGTCAACACTGTAATTGGTTAAACCCATGACACGGTCAACACTGTAATGGGTAAAACCATGACACGGTCAACACTGTAATGGGTAAAACCCATGACACGGTCAACACTGCAATGGGTAAAACCCATGGCACGGTCAACACTGTAATGGGTAAAACCCATGACACGGTCAACACTGTAATGGGTAAAACCCATGACACGGTCAACACCGTAATGGGTAAAACCCATGACACGGTCAACACCGTAATGGGTAAAACCATGACATGGTCAACACTGTAATGGGTAAAACCGTGACACGGTCAACACTGTAATGGGTAAAACCGTGACATGGTCAACACTGTAATGGGTAAAACCCATGACACGGTCAACACTGTAATGGGTAAAACCATGACATGGTCAACACTGTAATGGGTAAAACCCATGACACGGTCAACACTGTAATGGGTAAAACCGTGACATGGTCAACACTGTAATGGGTAAAACCCATGACACGGTCAACACTGTAATGGGTAAAACCATGACATGGTCAACACTGTAATGGGTAAAACCATGACACGGTCAACACTGTAATGGGTAAAACCGTGACATGGTCAACACTGTAATGGGTAAAACCCATGACACGGTCAACACTGTAATGGGTAAAACCATGACATGGTCAACACTGTAATGGGTAAAACCCATGACACGGTCAACACTGTAATGGGTAAAACCGTGACATGGTCAACACAGTAATGGGTAAAACCCATGACACGGTCAACACTGTAATGGGTAAAACCATGACATGGTCAACACTGTAATGGGTAAAACCCATGACACGGTCAACACTGCAATGGGTAAAACCCAGGACACGGTCAACACTGTAATGGGTAAAACCCATGGTACAGTCAACACTGTAATGGGTAAAACCCATGGTACAGTCAACACTGTAATGGGTAAAACCATGACATGGTCAACACTGTAATGGGTGAAACCATGGTGCGGTCAACACTGTAATGGGTAAAACCCATGACACGGTCAACACTGTAATGGGTAAAACCGTGACACCGTCAACACTGTAATGGGTAAAACCATGACATGGTCAACACTGTAATGGGTAAAACCGTGACACGGTCAACACTGTAATGGGTAAAATCGTTACACTGTCAACACTGTAATGGGCAAAACCCATGACACGGTCAACACTGCAATGGGTAAAACCCATGGTACGGTCAACACTGTAATGGGTAAAACCCATGACACGGTCAACACTGTAATGGGTAAAACCCATGGTGCGGTCAACATTGTAATGGGTAAAACCCATGGTACGGTCAACACTGTAATGGGTAAAACCCATGGTACGGTCAACACTGTAATGGGTAAAACCATGACACGGTCAACACTGTAATGGGTAAAACCATGACACGGTCAACATTGTAATGGGTAAAACCCAGGACATGGTCAACACTGTAATGGGTAAAACAATGGCACGGTCAACACTGTAATGGGTAAAACCATGACATGGTCAACACTAATGGGTAAAACCGTGACACGGTCAACACTGTAATGGGTGAAACCATGGTGCGGTCAACACTGTAATGGGTAAAACCCATGGTACGGTCAACACTGTAATGGGTAAAACCCAATGGTACGGTCAACACTGTAATGGGTAAAACCCATGGTGCGGTCAACACTGTAATGGGTAAAACCCATGGTGCGGTCAACACTGTAATGGGTAAAACCCATGGTGCGGTCAACACTGTAATGGGTAAAACCCAATGGTACGGTCAACACTGTAATGGGTAAAACCCATGACACGGTCAACACTAATGGGTAAAACCATGACACGGTCAACACTGTAATGGGTAAAACCGTGACACGGTCAACACTGTAATGGGTAAAACCCATGGTGCGGTCAACACTGTAATGGGTAAAACCGTTACACTGTCAACACTGAAATGGGTAAAACCCATGACACGGTCAACACTGCAATGGGTAAAACCCATGGTACGGTCAACACTGTAATGGGTAAAACCCAATGGTACGGTCAACACTGTAATGGGTAAAACCCATGGTGCGGTCAACACTGTAATGGGTAAAACCCATGGTGCGGTCAACACTGTAATGGGTAAAACCCATGGTGCGGTCAACACTGTAATGGGTAAAACCCAATGGTACGGTCAACACTGTAATGGGTAAAACCCATGACACGGTCAACACTAATGGGTAAAACCATGACACGGTCAACACTGTAATGGGTAAAACCGTGACACGGTCAACACTGTAATGGGTAAAACCCATGGTGCGGTCAACACTGTAATGGGTAAAATCGTTACACTGTCAACACTGTAATGGGTAAAACCCATGACACGGTCAACACTGCAATGGGTAAAACCCATGGTACGGTCAACACTGTAATGGGTAAAACCCATGACACGGTCAACACTGTAATGGGTAAAACCCATGGTGCGGTCAACACTGTAATGGGTAAAACCCATGGTACGGTCAACACTAATGGGTAAAACCCATGACACGGTCAACACTGTAATGGGTAAAACCCAGGACACGGTCAACACTGTAATGGGTAAAACCCATGGTACGGTCAACACTGTAATGGGTAAAACCCATGGTACGGTCAACACTGTAATGGGTAAAACCGTGACACGGTCAACACTGTAATGGGTAAAACCGCGGTATGGTCAACACTGTAGTGGGTAAAAACCGTGACACGGTCAACACTGTAATGGGTAAAACCGTGACACGGTCAACACTGTAATGGGTAAAACCGTGGTACGGTCAACACTGTAATGGGTAAAACCCAGGACACGTTCAACACTGTAATGGGTAAAACCCAGCACACGTTGAACACTGTAATGGGTAAAACCGTGACACGGTCAACACTGTAATGGGTAAAACCCAGGACACGGTCAACACTGTAATGGGGAAAACCCAGGACACGGTCAACACTGTAATGGGTAAAACCATGGCACGGTCAACACTGTAATGGGTAAAACCCATGACACGGTCAACACTGCAATGGGTAAAACCCATGGCACGGTCAACACTGTAATGGGTAAAACCCATGACACGGTCAACACTGTAATGGGTAAAACCCATGACACGGTCAACACTGTAATGGGTAAAACCCATGACACGGTCAACACCGTAATGGGTAAAACCATGACATGGTCAACACTGTAATGGGTAAAACCGTGACACGGTCAACACTGTAATGGGTAAAACCGTGACATGGTCAACACTGTAATGGGTAAAACCCATGACACGGTCAACACTGTAATGGGTAAAACCATGACATGGTCAACACTGTAATGGGTAAAACCCATGACACGGTCAACACTGTAATGGGTAAAACCGTGACATGGTCAACACTGTAATGGGTAAAACCCATGACACGGTCAACACTGTAATGGGTAAAACCATGACATGGTCAACACTGTAATGGGTAAAACCATGACACGGTCAACACTGTAATGGGTAAAACCGTGACATGGTCAACACTGTAATGGGTAAAACCCATGACACGGTCAACACTGTAATGGGTAAAACCATGACATGGTCAACACTGTAATGGGTAAAACCCATGACACGGTCAACACTGTAATGGGTAAAACCGTGACATGGTCAACACAGTAATGGGTAAAACCCATGACACGGTCAACACTGTAATGGGTAAAACCATGACATGGTCAACACTGTAATGGGTAAAACCCATGACACGGTCAACACTGCAATGGGTAAAACCCAGGACACGGTCAACACTGTAATGGGTAAAACCCATGGTACAGTCAACACTGTAATGGGTAAAACCCATGGTACAGTCAACACTGTAATGGGTAAAACCATGACATGGTCAACACTGTAATGGGTGAAACCATGGTGCGGTCAACACTGTAATGGGTAAAACCCATGACACGGTCAACACTGTAATGGGTAAAACCGTGACACCGTCAACACTGTAATGGGTAAAACCATGACATGGTCAACACTGTAATGGGTAAAACCGTGACACGGTCAACACTGTAATGGGTAAAATCGTTACACTGTCAACACTGTAATGGGCAAAACCCATGACACGGTCAACACTGCAATGGGTAAAACCCATGGTACGGTCAACACTGTAATGGGTAAAACCCATGACACGGTCAACACTGTAATGGGTAAAACCCATGGTGCGGTCAACATTGTAATGGGTAAAACCCATGGTACGGTCAACACTGTAATGGGTAAAACCCATGGTACGGTCAACACTGTAATGGGTAAGTGATGTGTGTGTTGACTGCCTGAACACAGTGGACCAGTGTTTTTCCTCCCTACATCCTAACAGTGTATTTTGGACTACAGATGAAAGCTTTGTTGGGCTGCAGATAGGGCTGTAGCAACAACTGTTTAATAAAGTCCAATGAGGACAAACCCAATACTCACCACTTCTTAATGGTTCAGAAAGGAGAGCTTGGTGCTTTATGAAGCCACCCACACTCAACATGAGTGTTTTGTAGTCAGAGAATGTTGATCGAGACTCATTATATTCAAGAGATCAGCTAGTGTGTGTGTGTGTGTGTGTGTGTGTGTGTGTGTGTGTGTGTGTGTGTGTGTGTGTGTGTGTGTGTGTGTGTGTGTGTGTCTGTGTGCGTCCTTCCGTGTGTAGTTTGGAGCAATGTTTCTGTCCATGCTGCTGAGCAGGTCTGTGTGAACTCTTCTGACTGAGACAGATGTGATTCCTCCTCTGTCAAGGCTGTTGGTGTTCCTGACTCTGGCCTGGACTGGGTTGGCATGAAGAGTGGTGAGATGTCCGCCTGCCCACGCTAGTGAATTGGCTGGCTGTGTGGAAACTAGACTTCTAACCAAATGCCCCTGCCTTGCCTGCCTAGCAGAGGAGAAGTGGGCAACACATTTAGAGAATGCCGGCCAGATACCCCTTCCAGGTCTGGTCTGGGGCTCCTCTCCTCTGCAATCTCAGCCATGACTGACTGAACTCTGGCCGACACTGGTCCAACAGCCAGGCCAGACTTCCAACAGCCAGGCCAGACTTCCAACAGCCAGGCCAGACTTCCAACAGCCAGGCCAGACTTCCAACAGCCAGGCCAGACTTCCAACAGCCAGGTCAGACTTCCATTCCTCTACATCTCTTAAAGCCACAACATACAGAACCCTTTGCTATACAATACAGTCTGTTCAGAAGACGTTGTCCTGAATGTATTCAAGTCTGTTCTGTATATTTGAGTGTAAACACTGATATTCTGTTGAGAGAACCTCCTAACAGTTGGGGCAAGAGCTCTGTAAAGACGTCCTCGTTAGCCCAGGGCACCAACGGCTCTGCTAAAATGAAATACAAAAGGATGAAAGCGTTTGGGTTCTTGTCTCGTCAACAAGCCCCTCGTAGCAGAGGGTGTATCAAAGTCCCCACACACTGCATCAATGTTACTGTACAGTATATTAGAGTACACTATAGTAGGTTTCCCAAACCATCCTGCCATAGAGGGGTGGACACTGATCTGATGGGAGACGGCCAGAGAGAGGGGTGGACACTGATCTGATGGGAGATGGCCAGAGAGAGGGGTGGACACTGATCTGATGGGAGATGGCCAGAGAGAGGGGTGGACACTGATCTGATGGGAGACGGCCAGAGAGAGGGGTGGACACTGATCTGATGGGAGATGGCCAGAGAGAGGGGTGGACACTGATCTGATGGGAGATGGCCAGAGAGAGGGGTGGACACTGATCTGATGGGAGACGGCCAGAGAGAGGGGTGGACACTGATGGAGATAGCCAGAGAGGGGTGGACACTGATCTGATGGGAGACGGCCAGAGAGAGGGGTGGACACTGATCTGATGGGAGATGGCCAGAGAGAGGGGTGGACACTGATGGAGATAGCCAGAGAGAGGGGTGGACACTGATCTGATGGGAGATGGCCAGAGAGAGGGGTGGACACTGATGGAGATAGCCAGAGAGGGGTGGACACTGATCTGATGGGAGATGGCCAGAGAGAGGGATGGACACTGATCTGATGGGAGACGGCCAGAGAGAGGGGTGGACACTGATCTGATGGGAGATGGCCAGAGAGAGGGGTGGACACTGATCTGATGGGAGATGGCCAGAGAGAGGGGTGGACACTGATCTGATGGGAGACGGCCAGAGAGAGGGGTGGACACTGATCTGATGGGAGATGGCCAGAGAGAGGGGTGGACACTGATCTGATGGGAGACGGCCAGAGAGAGGGGTGGACACTGATCTGATGGGAGATGGCCAGAGAGAGGGGTGGACACTGATCTGATGGGAGATGGCCAGAGAGAGGGGTGGACACTGATCTGATGGGAGATGGCCAGAGAGAGGGGTGGACACTGATCTGATGGGAGACGGCCAGAGAGAGGGGTGGACACTGATGGAGATAGCCAGAGAGGGGTGGACACTGATCTGATGGGAGACGGCCAGAGAGAGGGGTGGACACTGATCTGATGGGAGATGGCCAGAGAGAGGGGTGGACACTGATGGAGATAGCCAGAGAGAGGGGTGGACACTGATCTGATGGGAGATGGCCAGAGAGAGGGGTGGACACTGATGGAGATAGCCAGAGAGGGGTGGACACTGATCTGATGGGAGATGGCCAGAGAGAGGGATGGACACTGATCTGATGGGAGATGGCCAGAGAGAGGGGTGGACACTGATGGAGATAGCCAGAGAGGGGTGGACACTGATCTGATGGGAGATGGCCAGAGAGAGGGGTGGACACTGATCTGATGGGAGATGGCCAGAGAGAGGGGTGGACACTGATCTGATGGGAGATGGCCAGAGAGAGGGGTGGACACTGATCTGATGGGAGACGGCCAGAGAGAGGGGTGGACACTGATGGAGATAGCCAGAGAGAGGGGTGGACACTGATCTGATGGGAGATGGCCAGAGAGAGGGGTGGACACTGATCTGATGGGAGATGGCCAGAGAGAGGGGTGGACACTGATGAAGATAGTGACTGATGAAGATAGTAGCTAATCAAATGGCTACCCGCTGCTGCTTATTATCTATCCTGTTACCTATTCACTTTACCCCTACCTATATGTCTATACTGTAGCTACCTTAATTACCGCGTACCCCTGCACATCCTCTCTTTACCCCTACTTATATGTCCATACTGTAGCTACCTAAATTACCTTGTACCCCTGCACATCATCTCTTTACCCCTACCTATATGTCCATACTGTAGCTACCTTAATTACCTCGTACCCCTGCACATCCTCTCTTTACCCCTACTTATATGTCCATACTGTAGCTACCTTAATTACCTTGTACCCCTGCACATCATCTCGCTACTGGTACTCCCTATATATATAGCCATGTCATTACCTGGTACTCCCTGTATATAGCCATGTTATTACATGGTACTCCCTGTATATAACCATGTTATTACCTGGTACTCCCTGCATATAGCCATGTCATTACCTGGTACTCCCTGTATATAGCCATGTTATTACCTGGTACTCCCTGCATATAGCCATGTCATTACCTGGTACTCCCTGTATATAGCCATGTTATTACCTGGTACTCCCTGTATATAGCCATGTTATTACCAGGTACTCCCTGCATATAGCCATGTCATTACCTGGTACTCCCTGTATATAGCCATGTTATTACCTGGTACTCCCTGTATATAACCATGTTATTACCTGGTACTCCCTGCATATAGCCATGTTATTACCTGGTACTCCCTGTATATAACCATGTTACTACCTGGTACTCCCTGTATATAACCATGTTATTACCTGGTACTCCCTGTATATAGCCATGTTATTACCTGGTACGCCCTGTATATAGCCATGTTATTACCTGGTACTCCCTGTATATAACCATGTTATTACCTGGTACTCCCTGCATATAGCCATGTTATTACCTGGTACTCCCTATATATAGCCATGTTATTTACTGTGTATCTATTCCTTGTATCTATTTCTATTATTTTGTTTTATCTATTTAACTGCATTGTTGAAGAAGGTCTCGTAAATAAGTATTTCACTGTTAGTTACCTGTTTTTTATGAAACGTGACAAATAAAATGTGATTTGATTTTCGATGAGGTGTTTGTCAGGTGGTCAAGAGGACATAGAGGTGACTGTATTTGTGTCTCTCTCGGTAGGGCTGGTGTGGGTGTAGATGTAGTTGCTTGACAAAGCTGCCCTCACATGGTCAAAAGTAGAATAACAACTCCACCAACAATCACTGCCATGGACACACAGTACAGTACATACTCCAAGTCCATTTTAAATGAGCAAATGAAAGCGCTTTCTTCCCAGGCTCTGGGATATGAGGTAACAACAAGGCCTGGCCTATGTTAAAAGTGTTTAAAATGAATAAAAGACAAAAAAAACTATTGTCATTGTGTTGAATTGTCTTTGGAAAATAGAGACATGCCTTTAAAAAGGTAGTGGTAATATTTCATTAAGTACAGAATTGTGTAGGCATCTTAATTTACCCTGTCTCACGGCTCAACTTACTCAATACCCGGGGTAAGTTGTGCCAAGAGACCACTTTCCTAAACTGTAATGTTTACACGAATTCTGATTATTTCCAGAGAGACACAACATTGTGAAATATATGTAGATACCCTTGTTAGAAAGAATAGTATATTTCCTTTGACGGAGTGATGCAACAACGGACCCCACTCTTCCCTACAGTTAGTGCATTCATCTTAAAGTGACAATCTGGGGCAGCTAAAAACATTTTTTTCATGGCTCTGTCTATGAATTTGAGAGGGGTTACATTTCTCTAGCCCTATCCCTCAGCTTTTTAGCAAAACAGCGGCAGGGAGTTCACTTTCTTATTGTTTCAACTGCTGATTGGCGCTTAAAGTAGCTCGGTGAGACAATACAACTGTGATATGTGGTTAAGCACAACTGCTGATTGGCACTTAAAGTAGCTCGGTGAGACAATACAACTGTGATATGTGGTTAAGCACAACTGCTGATTGACGCTTTAAGTAGCTCGGTGAGACAATACAACTGTGATATGTGGTTAAGCACAACTGCTGATTGGCGCTTAAAGTAGCTCGGTGAGACAATACAACTGTGATATGTGGTTAAGCACAACTGCTGATTGGCACTTAAAGTAGCTCGGTGAGACAATACAACTGTGATATGTGGTTAAGCACAACTGCTGATTGACGCTTAAAGTAGCTCGGTGAGACAATACAACTGTGATATGTGGTTAAGCACAACTGCTGATTGGCGCTTTAAGTAGCTCGGTGAGACAATACAACTGTGATATGTGGTTAAGCACAACTGCTGATTGTCGCTTTAAGTAGCTCGGTGAGACAATACAACTGTGATATGTGGTTAAGCACAACTGCTGATTGGCGCTTTAAGTAGCTCGGTGAGACAATACAACTGTGATATGTGGTTAAGCACAACTGCTGATTGGCGCTTAAAGTAGCTCGGTGAGACAATACAACTGTGATATGTGGTTAAGCACAACTGCTGATTGATGCTTTAAGTAGCTCGGTGAGACAATACAACTGTGATATGTGGTTAAGCACAACTGCTGATTGACGCTTTAAGTAGCTCGGTGAGACAATACAACTGTGATATGTGGTTAAGCACAACTGCAGGAGGCGCGGTGGGGTTTATTTAACTTCTAGTTGCACACAATCCCGGATCCGGGAGCACCCTCATCAGTAAAAAGGCTGACTAGCATAGCCTAGCATAGCGCCACAAGTAAATACTAGCATCTAAATATCATGAAATCACAAGTCCAAGACACCAGATGAAAGATACACATCTTGTGAATCCAGCCATCATTTCTGATTTTTAAAATGTTTTACAGGGAAGATACAATATGTATTTCTATTAGCTAACCACGATAGCAAAAGAGCCAACTTTTTTTTCCCACCATTTTTTTACTGCATAGGTAGCTATCACAAATTCGACCAAATAAAGATATAAATAGTCACTAACCAAGAAACAACTTCATCAGATGACAGTCTGATAACATATTTATTGTATAGCATATGTTTTGTTTGAAAAATGTGCATATTTCAGGTATAAATCATAGTTTTACATTGCAGCCACCATCACATCTCTCACCAAAGCAACTAGAATAACTACAGAGAGCAACGTGAATTACCTAAATGCTCTTCATAAAACATTTCTGAAAAATACACAGCATACAACAAATGAAAGACAAAGATCTTGTGAATCCAGCCAATATTTCAGATTTTTTAAGTGTTTGTTACAGCGAAAACACAATTTAGCATTATATTAGCTTACTACAATAGCCAACCACACAGCAGCACTGATTCATTGATGCACGTTAGCGATAGCGAATAAACCAGCAAAAGATATTACATTTTTCACTAACCTTCTCAAAACTTCATCAGATGACAGTCCTATAACATCATATTACACAATACATATATTGTTTGTTCAAAAATGTGCATATTTAGCGGCACATCGTGGTTATACAATGAGAATTGTAGCCAAGCTGCAAACAAAATGTCGGGAGAAATCTTGGGAGAGGCACCTAATCTAATCAATAACTAATCATAAACTTGACTAAAAAATACAGGTTGGACAGCAAATGAAAGATACATTAGTTCTTAATGCAAACGCTGTGTTAGATTTTTAAAATTAACGTTACTACGACATACAGCGTGCGTTAAAGCGAGACCGCACCGAAATTAATGGCGGAATAGTAGGTCAACATTTTTCAACAGAACAACGAATTAACATCATAAATAGTTCTTACTATTTGATGAGCTTCCATCAGAATCTTGTGCAAGTTGTCCTTGTCCAGAAGAATCGTTGCTCGGTTGTAGATTGTCGCCTTCAACTTTGGAATTAGCAGTAAACATTAGCCATGTGGCGAAGACGTGTCCAACTCACTATAACGCAGCACTAAGAAAATTCAGAAAATCGCAATATACTGATATAAACGGATATAACTCGGTTTAAAATAACTACATTATGATGTTTTTAACACCTATATCGAATAAAATCAGAGCCGGATATATCTAAGGCCTATAACGAGAGCTTTTCAGAATGCCATCCTGAGGTCTCCTTTGCGCCATGACGAACGTTGAAAAGAGTGCACCACCCGTTCCAAGAGCCTTTATACTGCCTCAGATCTACCTAGCAACTCCATTCCAATTCTCACTGTTTGCTGAC
The DNA here is from genome assembly GCF_029448725.1 of Salvelinus fontinalis. Classification (NCBI taxonomy): domain Eukaryota; kingdom Metazoa; phylum Chordata; class Actinopteri; order Salmoniformes; family Salmonidae; genus Salvelinus; species Salvelinus fontinalis. Next base: position 274,967 of record NW_026600366.1, read on the forward strand.
ATCTAGGGGAAGGCGTATGCAGTGCATGTCGACTCATAGATTACATGCAGATTTATAAACTGACCCTGGAACAGAGCCCCAGATTTCAGATTTTTCAGTTCCTGACAGGAAGTTTGCTGCAAAAGTAGAGAGGGCCAGTAGACCAGAGATGGTAGAATGGAGTGCTCGGGTTGGGATGTAGGGTTTGAGCCTAAAGGTAGAGAAGGGCAGTTTCCCAGGGTCTTAAAGTGGATGCAAGCTTTGACTGGAAGCAGTCCCAACCAGGGGCGTCATGCACCTTTAAAATCTGACGGGGCATAGAGTACATGAGAAGAAAATTTGATAATTTAGCATTTTTCAAACACCTATAACTCAAACACTTATTCCTGCAGTCTGGAGTCATAATCATTATGCTTAATTCTATGTAAAAATATATATATATTTTTCGACATATCTAAGCATTCATCTTGGGTTATTTTTTTAAAGTAACTAAATAAGCTGCTCTGCACATCTGCTAAAATCTTTGTAAAAGATTGAAAGGTTTGTGAGTCTTATTCGGAAAATATGTTTTCTAATGTCTACCAACCTTGCCAGCAGGCATGGCAGCTAAGATTGTTAGACAAGCTAGCTACTCTAACTTGATTGATAGCCTGAAATGGCTTCTTGGTTTCTAGTTATGAGGTTGGGAGATTGGGAACCTGTCTGGGCTAGCTACATCTAACTTCATAACATTGCTAAGTGGCAAATAGTACTATAGAGAAACAAATAAACAAAAAATAAAAATACAATATTTTTCTTGAACAGGACCAACAATGGGCTTATGTCTCTGTCTCTGTCCCTGCTTGCAGTATGGTACACCATTTTACTGCAAAGAATGACTCATTCCTCCAAGTGTTTTTTGTTTGTTTTGTGAAACTGTGGAGTTACGGTGTATATATATATATATATATAGCATTATAAGAGCTAAGGCGAGGACACACAAGTCTGCTGCTAGTCTTGGTCTTTGTAGAAAATGTGGAAAATAACAGTGTTATTGTCTGAAAGTATGGAGTTCCGGTCTGTTAAATATATATGCCATTAATGAACTGAGGCAAATAGCTCCAATTGGTGCCATCATGGTTGTTCCGGTGCCAGTGGGACGTCTTCATCCTGGTCAGATGAAGTACTAAAGCCTAGATGACAGGGTACTGTGAAAGCACACATACAGGATGTCTCTGAGTCATAGCCATTACTGGTTAGACTGAATAACATGACCAACCAAACAGCCGTGACTGCTTGACTACCATGTGCACCTGAAATAGACTAATGATAGACAACCAGAGTGAAAATACAACCTCGCGGCTGTATATTCAGAATCTAGTTCTACAGAATCTGGTCACACGCATGAGGTTTTCTGAGGATCCGTATTTCTGATTTCTTAGAAATGAACTTTTTTCTTTGAATCTTCTAAAAGACTCTTAATTGAAGGCAATACAGCAGTTGTGCTCGTGCTCAACATGTTTTCTCCAATTATGTCTGGCCTTCATCTTAAACTTTCCACCTTGACGACACTCAGGGCCCATCCACTAGCTAATGCCCTGGTAACCTTCCCTCAACCCTCCTTCAACTTTCCTGCAACCTTCCCCTGATGCAATCAGCAGCACGTGCTTCATAAACAGTGAACTGTGTCAGAAAGGTATGCTCAGGGAGGGCTGGAGACATGGATACGCAAACATTTAAAGCACATTATGTGTAAGATTAGTCCCTGTGTCCAAGAACGCTAAAGTAACCTGCCTAAATGACTACTGACCCTACTCCCACAGGAGTCACTAGTGCGCGATGGGACATGGACATCCCGGCCAACCAAACTCTCCCCTAACCCCGGACGCATACTGGGCCAAATGTGCGCCGCCCCATGGGTCTCCCGGTCGCGGCCGGTTGTGACAGAGCCTGGACTCGAACCCAGAATCCCTCAGACCACTGCGTCACTTGGGAGGCCGCTGATGATGCAATCTCTATTGCACTCCGCACTGCCCTTTCACACCTGGACAAAAGGAACACCTATGTGAGAATGCTATTTGTTGACTACAGCTCCTCGTTCAACACCATAGTGCCTTCTAAGCTCATCACTAAGCTAAGGACCCTGGGACTGAACACCTCCTTCTGCAACTGGATCCTGGACTTCCTGACGGGCCGCCCCCAGGGGCTAAGGGTAGGTAACAACACATCCGCCACGCTGATCCTCAACACGGGGGCCCCTCAGTGGTGCGTGCTCAGTCCCCTCCTGTACTCCTTGTTAACTCATGACTGCATGGCCAGGCACGACTCCAACACCATAATTAAGTTTGCCAATGACACAACAGTGGTAGGCCTGATCACCAACAACGATGAGACAGCCGATAGGGAGGTCAGAGACATGGCCTTGTGGTGCCAGGACAACAACCTCTCCCTCAACGTGATCAAGACAAAGGAGATGATTGTAGACTACAGGAAAAGGAGGACTGAGCACGGCCCCATTCTCAGCGACAGGGCTGTAGTGTAGCAGGTTGAGAGCTTCAAGTCCCTTGGCGTCCACATCACCAACAAACTAACATGGTCCAAGCACACCAAGACCATCGTGAAGAGGGCACGACAATTCCCCCTCAGGAGACTGAAAAGATTTAGCATAGGTCCTCAGATCCTCAAAAGGTTCTGCAGCTGCACCATCAAGAACATCCTGCCGGGTTGCATCACTGCCTGGTACGGCAACTGCTCGGCCTCCGACCGCAAGGCACTACAGAGGGTAGTGCGTACGGCCCAATACATCATTGGGGCCAAGTTTCCTGCCATCCAGGACCTCTATACCAGGCCAGAGGAAGGACGTAAAAATTGTCAAAGTCTCCAGCCACCCTAGCCATAGACTGTTCTCTCTGCTACCGCACGGCAAGCGGTACCGGAGCGCCAAGTCTAGGTCCAAGAGGCTTCTAAACAGCTTCTACCCCCAAGCCATAAGACTCCTGAACAGGTAATCAAATTGCTACCCAGACTATTTGCATTGCCCTCCCCCCTCTTTTACACTGCTGCTACTCTCTGATATTATCTATGCATAGTCACTTTAATAACTCTACCTACATGTACATATTACCTCAATTACCTCGACTAACCGGTTCCCCCGCACATTGACTCTGTACCGGTACCCCCTGTATATAGCCTCGCTATTGTTATTTTACCGCTGTTCTTTAATTATTTGTTAGTTTTATTTATTTTTTTGTGGTATTTTTCTTAACTGCATTGTTTGTAAAGGGCTTGTAAGTCAGCATTTCACTGTAAGGTTACACCTGTTGTATTCAGCACATGTGACAAACAACATTAGATTTGAGATTATATTGATGATATAGGACGGCTCAGGAAGATTATATTGGTAATGCAGCACGGTTCAGTAAGATTATATTGATGATGTAGGACGGTTCAGGAAGATTATATTGATGATGTAGCACAGTTCAGGTAGATTATATTGATGATGTAGCACGGTTCAGGTAGATTATATTGATGATGTAGGACGGTTCAGGAAGATTATATTGATGATGTAGCACGGTTCAGGAAGATTATATTGATGATGTAGCACTGTTCAGGAAGATTATATTGATGATGTAGCACTGTTCAGGAAGATTATATTGATGATGTAGCACGGTTCAGGGAGATTATATTGATGATGTAGCACGGTTCAGGAAGATTATATTGATGATGTAGGACGGTTCAGGAAGATTATATTGATGATGTAGCACGGTTCAGGTAGATTATATTGATGATGTAGGACAGTTCAGGAAGATTATATTGATGATGTAGCACAGTTCAGGTAGATTATATTGGTAATGTAGCACGGTTCAGGTAGATTATATTGGTGATGTAGCACGGTTCAGGTAGATTATATTGATGATGTAGCACGGTTCAGGAAGATTATATTGATGATGTAGCACGGTTCAGGTAGATTATATTGATGATGTAGCACGGTTCAGGAAGATTATATTGATGATGTAGCACGGTTCAGGTAGATTATATTGATGATGTAGCACGGTTCAGGAAGATTATATTGATGATGTAGCACAGTTCAGGAAGATTATATTGATGATATAGGACAGTTCAGGTAGATAATATTGATGATGTAGCACGGTTCAGGAAGATTATATTGATGATGTAGCACGGTTCAGGTAGATTATATTGATGATATAGGATGGTTCAGGTAGATTATATTGATGATATAGAATGGTTCAGGAAGATTATATTGATAATGTAGCACGGTTCAGTAAGATTATGTTGACGACGTAGCACGGTTCAGGAAGATTATATGGCCACCGGACCTGTACAGGTGTGGATGTAGTCCATTGAAGAGAGTTATTCCGTGCAACGGAGCTTTTGGTGTGTTGAGCTTTTTGATTAGGTTGAAATAGATTGATTAAGTTGCTTCAACGGGTTGGTTGTCTCGAGACGGAAGTAGAGAACAAGGAAACACACACACACACACACACACACACACACACACACACACACACACACACACACACACACACACACACACACACACACACACACACACACACACACACACACAGCCCTCTCATTGGCTGAGCCCCCTCCCTGACATGCCCACTCCTTGTTACCTGGGCAACCACACCAGGGGGAGGAATATACCCACTCTCCCCTCTTCTCCATCGCCACCTCTCTCTCTCTCAAACACACACACACACACACACACACACACACACACACACACACACACACACACACACACACACACACACACACAGGGTTACAACAGTCGCCCTCTCTCTTCCTCCCTCGCTCTCTCCTCCTCCTCTCTCTTTAAGTTTCCTCCCCCAATCCTTGACTTAACATGCTGCTTCAGTCTCACAGTGGAGACACTCAGAGAGCACCACAGAGAGAGACAGCAGCAGCAAACCACAGACAGCACTACTACTGTCCCCCTCTCTCTCTCTTCTCTCTCCACTGCTACAGTCCCCCCCTCCACCTTTCCTCTCCACTACTACTGTCCCTCTCTCCACCTCTTCTCTCTCCACTGCTACAGTCCCCCCCTCCACCTTTCCTCTCCACTACTACTGTCCCTCTCTCCACCTCTTCTCTCTCCCCTGCTACAGTCCCCCCCTCCACCTTTCCTCTCCACTACTACTGTCCCTCTCTCCCTCTCTTCTCTCTCCCCTGCTACAGTCCCCCCCCCCTCTACCTTTCCTCTCCACTACTACTGTCCACCTCTTCTCCACTTCTTCTCTCTCTGTGTCTCCCTTGTTCACCTTGTCTGGTCAGTGTGGATGTGAGATGGGTTGTGGATATTCCTCAACGACCAGCACGGCTGGAGGAGGTGAGTGTGCTATCGACCTAGCGCTGCTAAAGGGTGGTGAACGTGTATGTGTGTGTACGGTGTGTGTGTGTGTACGGTGTGTGTGTGTGTGTGTGTGTATGTGTGTGTGTGTGTGTGTGTGTGTGTGTGTGTGTGTGTGTGTGTGTGTGTGTGTGTGTGTGTATACTTTACACGTGAGTTATTTATGTTGATGTATTTGGCATAAGGAATTATGTTTAGTTTTTCTGCCAAACTCTCATTCTAGCGTCTCATATTGAGCTAACTGTCATAGCAAAAATGAATGAGTGGGCTTTACAATGAAAGCTATGGAAACAGGGCTTTACAATAGAAAGTTATGGAAACAGGGCTTTACAATAGAAAGCTATGGAAACAGCGCTTTACAATAGAGAGTTGTGGAAACAGTTCTTTACAATAGAGAGTTGTGTAAACAGTTCTTTACAATAGAGAGTTGTGGAAACAGGGTTTTATAATTATGGAGAGTTGGAGAGGTACCTTCTGTGTACAGTATGTGGGCAATGATTTCTGTGTGTGCGCTCGCTCGCTCATTCAAGTGCAACCGTGTGTGTGCGTGTGTTTGTTTGTGTGTGTGCGCTCGCTCGCTCGCTCATTCAAGTGCAACCGTATGTGTACGTGCTTGCCTGGCGTGTGTGAGTGTGTGTGTTTTGATTTGAAGCTAAACTAGTTGAATCAGACACACTGTCAGTTGGAATCAAAGCAGCAGTCTTGATGTCATTGATACGTCAACACTCTGAGGGGGAGAGGGGGAGGTGGAGAGGGAGAGGGAAAGGGGGGGAGATAGAGAGAGAGAGTTTCAGAAATCAAAGCCAATCGACATTACCCTTGAAATGCTTTCCCCTGATGTGATCATTCTGGAAAGAGAAACCCTTATGAAAGGAGATGTTCTATGTTAGTTATATTCAGTATGTTGGGCCGATGTGCCTTGGGTTTGATGTTCAATAGAAGGCATTTTCAACCTGTAATTCAACATGTAATGTTGTGTATGGAAAATGGATACTAGTGAAAATCAACAGGTAACAAGAGTACCATAGACACCATGTCCTAATGATGTACTGGTTAACATCTACTACAGTTAACATATTATCAACTGTCACATGAACAACACCATCATATGACTTGTTTACCTTGACTACCAGTAAACCACTAGTATAGCTGAGGTTGAGGATATGACGCGTTTACCTTGACTACCAGTAAACCACTAGTATAGCTGATGTTGAGGATATGACGTGTTTACCTTGACTAACAGTAAACCACTAGTATAGCTGATGTTGAGGATATGACGTGTTTACCTTGACTAACAGTATACCACTAGTATAGCTGATGTTGAGGATATGACGCGTTTACCTTGACTAACAGTAAACCACTAGTATAGCTGATGTTGAGGATATGACGCGTTTACCTTGACTAACAGTAGACCACTAGTATAGCTGAGGTTGAGGATATGACGTGTTTACCTTGACTAACAGTAGACCACTAGTATAGCTGATGTTGAGGATATGACGTGTTTACCTGGACTAACAGTAAACCACTAGTATAGCTGATGTTGAGGATATGACGTGTTTACCTTGACTACCAGTAAACCACTAGTATAGCTGATGTTGAGGATATGACGTGTTTACCTTGACTAACAGTAAACCACTAGTATAGCTGATGTTGAGGATATGACGCGTTTACCTTGACTAACAGTAAACCACTAGTATAGCTGATGTTGAGGATATGACGCGTTTACCTGGACTAACAGTAAACCACTAGTATAGCTGATGTTGAGGATATGACGTGTTTACCTGGACTAACAGTAAACCACTAGTATAGCTGATGTTGAGGATATGACGTGTTTACCTTGACTAACAGTAAACCACTAGTATAGCTGATGTTGAGGATATGACTTGTTTACCTTGACTAACAGTAAACCACTAGTATAGCTGATGTTGAGGATATGACGTGTTTACCTTGACTAACAGTAAACCACTAGTATAGCTGATGTTGAGGATATGACGCGTTTACCTTGACTAACAGTAAACCACTAGTATAGCTGATGTTGAGGATATGACGTGTTTACCTGGACTAACAGTAAACCACTAGTATAGCTGATGTTGAGGATATGACATGTTTACCTAAGGACTACCTGACCAGATATATCTGTTATGACTGGGGAGAGTGGTGCTCTGATGACTACCTGACCAGATATATCTGTTATGACTGGGGAGAGTGGTGCTCTGAGGACTACCGACCAGATATATCTGTTATGACTGGGGAGAGTGGTGCTCTGAGGACTACCTGACTAGATATATCTGTTATTACTGGGGAGAGTGGTGCTCTGAGGACTCCTGACCAGATATATCTGTTATGACTGGGGAGAGTGGTGCTCTGAGGACTACCTGACCAGATATATCTGTTATGACTGGGGAGAGTGGTGCTCTGAGGACTACCTGACCAGATATATCTTATGACTGGGGAGAGTGGTGCTCTGAGGACTACCGACCAGATATATCTGTTATGACTGGGGAGAGTGGTGCTCTGAGGACTACCGACCAGATATATCTGTTATGACTGGGGAGAGTGGTGCTCTGAGGACTACCTGACCAGATATATCTGTTATTACTGGGGAGAGTGGTGCTCTGAGGACTACCGACCAGATATATCTGTTATTACTGGGGAGAGTGGTGCTCTGATGACAGCCTGACCAGATATATCTGTTATGACTGGGGAGAGTGGTGCTCTGAGGACAGCCTGACCAGATATATCTGTTATGACTGGGGAGAGTGGTGCTCTGAGGACTACCGACCAGATAAATCTGTTATGACTGGGGAGAGTGGTGCTCTGAGGACTACCTGACCAGATATTTCTGTTATGACTGGGGAGAGTGGTGCTCTGATGACAGCCTGACCAGATATATCTGTTATAACTGAGGAGAGTGGTGCTCTGATGACTACCTGACCAGATATATCTGTTATGACTGGGGAGAGTGGTGCTCTGAGGACTACCTGACCAGATATTTCTGTTATGACTGGGGAGAGTGGTGCTCTGAGGACTCCTGACCAGATATATCTGTTATAACTGAGGAGAGTGGTGCTCTGATGACTACCTGACCAGATATATCTGTTATGACTGGGGAGAGTGGTGCTCTGAGGACTACCTGACCAGATATATCTTATGACTGGGGAGAGTGGTGCTCTGAGGACTACCGACCAGATAAATCTGTTATGACTGGGGAGAGTGGTGCTCTGAGGACTACCGACCAGATATATCTGTTATGACTGGGGAGAGTGGTGCTCTGAGGACTACCTGACCAGATATATCTGTTATTACTGGGGAGAGTGGTGCTCTGAGGACTACCTGACCAGATATATCTGTTATGACTGGGGAGAGTGGTGCTCTGAGGACTACCTGACCAGATATATCTGTTATGACTGGGGAGAGTGGTGCTCTGATGACTACCTGACCAGATATATCTGTTATTACTGAGGAGAGTGGTGCTCTGATGACTACCTGACCAGGTATATCTGTTATTACTGGGGAGAGTGGTGCTCTGATGACAGCTTGAGTACAGAATAGATAGGTGACTCAGGGACAAGATGCTTTCAACAGCACTCACAATGGGACAATGGCCAAGCTCATGAACACTGAAAGCAGTCAAGGTTTCTCTGTTGTAAAAAGAAAAGGTAGTGGATTGGAGAGATTTCAGATCCACACACACGCATGCATGCTCACACACGCACACACACACCACACACACACAGAGAGAGAGTGGTACTCAGCAATGTGTTGTGTTGGATTGGTCCTAAACATAACACCTTGTAGGCCAGTGACCAAAAAATCTCAATTGAATCCATTTTACATTCAGGCTGTAGCACAACAAAATGTGGAAAAGGTTAAGGGGTGTGAACACATTCCGAAGGCACTGTAGGTAGAGGTAGGTGTAGAGGTAGGTGTAGAGGTAGGTGTAGAGGTAGGTGTAGAGGTAGAGGTAGAGGTAGAGGTAGGTGTAGAGGTAGGTGTAGGGGTAGGTGTAGGGGTAGAGGTAGGGGTAGAGGTAGAGGTAGAGGTAGGTGTAGAGGTAGGTGTAGAGGTAGGTGTAGGGGTAGAGGTAGAGGTAGGTGTAGGGGTAGAGGTAGGGGTAGAGGTAGAGGTAGAGGTAGGTGTAGGGGTAGAGGTAGGGGTAGAGGTAGAGGTAGAGGTAGGTGTAGAGGTAGGTGTAGGGGTAGAGGTAGGTGTAGGGGTAGAGGTAGGGGTAGAGGTAGAGGTAGGTGTAGGGGTAGAGGTAGGGGTAGAGGTAGAGGTAGAGGTAGGTGTGGAGGTAGGTGTAGGGGTAGAGGTAGGGGTAGAGGTAGGGGTAGGTGTAGAGGTAGGTGTAGAGGTAGGTGTAGAGGTAGGTGTAGAGGTAGGTGTAGAGGTAGGGGTAGGTGTAGGGGTAGGTGTAGGGGTAGAGGTAGAGGTAGGGGTAGGGGTAGAGGTAGAGGTAGGGGTAGAGGTAGAGGTAGGGGTAGAGGTAGAGGTAGAGGTAGGGGTAGGGGTAGAGGTAGGGGTAGGGGTAGAGGTAGGGGTGGAGGTAGGGGTAAAGGTAGGGGTAGAGGTAGAGGTAGGGGTAAAGGTAGGGGTAGAGGTAGAGGTAGGGGTAAAGGTAGGGGTAGAGGTAGAGGTAGAGGTAGGGGTAGGGGTAGAGGTAGAGGTAGGGGTAGAGGTAGGGGTAGAGGTATAGGTAGGGGTAGGGGTAGAGGTAGAGGTAGGGGTAGAGGTAGAGGTAGGGGTAGGGGTAGAGGTAGGGGTAGAGGTAGGGGTAGAGGTAGAGGTAGGGGTAGAGGTAGGGGTAGAGGTAGGGGTAGAGGTAGAGGTAGGGGTAGAGGTAGGGGTAGGGGTAGAGGTAGAGGTAGAGGTAGGGGTAGGGGTAGGGGTAGGGGTAGAGGTAGAGGTAGGGGTAGGGGTAGAGGTAGAGGTAGGGGTAGAGGTAGAGGTAGGCATAGCCGTGGGAAGTAGCGGTACTGAGTGTGCTGCAGCACCCGCTGTGATGATTTGGCTCAGTTGGTAGAGCATGGCACTTGCAATGCTATGATTGTTGGTTCGTTTCCCACATGGGACCAGTACGAAAACGTATGAAAACGTATGAACTCACGACTGTAAGTTACTCTGGATAAGAGTGTCTACTAAAACGTATGAACTCACTACTGTAAGTTACTAAAACGTATGAACTCACTACTGTAAGTTACTAAAACGTATGAACTCACGACTGTAAGTTACTAAAACCTATGAACTCACTACTGTAAGTCACTAAAACCTATGAACTCACGACTGTAAGTTACTAAAACCTATGAACTCACTACTGTAAGTTACTAAAACCTATGAACTCACTACTGTAAGTTACTAAATCCTATGAACTCATTCCTGTAAGTCACTAAAACCGAAATGGAATGAATAAACCATTTCAGTTTTCTCACAGAAATAAATGTAATTTGCAAAGTATTTCAAGAAACTGGAAAACATATATCAAGCAAGTATTTTTATATTCCACAAGCATTATCAGATTAATTGTTTTGTACAGATAATTATCAGACTCAAGTTACAAATGTAAGTAAACACTCAAATACATTTAGTAAAAAAAATCACAAAGTATAGACGTCTGTAACACTGGGCCTTTACTAGTCCTGTATTAACAGACCTATATAGACGTCTGTAACACTGGGCCTTTACTAATCCTGTATTAACAGACCTATATAGACGTCTGTAACACTGGGCCTTTACTAGTCCTGTATTAACAGACCTATATAGACGTCTGTAACACTGGGCTTTTACTAGTCCTGTATTAACAGACCTATATAGACGTCTGTAACACTGGGCCTTTACTAGTCCTGTATTAACAGACCTATATAGACGTCTGTAACACTGGGCTTTTACTAGTCCTGTATTAACAGACCTATATAGACGTCTGTAACACTGGGCCTTTACTAGTCCTGTATTAGAGGACCGTTCAATCATCTTAAATGAATATATCTTTGTTCTCACAGGTCCAGCTGAAGCCTCCAGAGAAGAAGTGTGAGTATGGTTGTCTCTCTCTGGCCTCAAGCCCATATTTCTCTCACTAATCCACGGATTTTCAACTCTTAAGGGGGCACAAACGAGTGTACACTATTTGGTGGTAGGGGGAATCGGCCCGTGTTGTTGTTGTCAGCATGACAGCCGTAGGTGGAGAATGTGTTGTTGTTGTCAGTATGACAGCTGTAGGTGGAGAATGTGTTGTTGTCTTCAGTATGACAGCCGTAGGTGGAGAATGTGTTGTTGTCTTCAGTATGACAGCCGTAGGTGGAGAATGTGTTGTTCTTGTCAGTATGACAGCCGTAGGTGGAGAATGTGTTTTTGTTGTCAGTATGACAGCCGTAGGTGGAGAATGTGTTGTTGTTGTCAGCATGACAGCTGTAGGTGGAGAATGTGTTGTTGTTGTCAGAATGACAGCTGTAGGTGGAGAATGTGTTGTGTTGTTGTCAGCATGACAGCCGTAGGTGGAGAATGTATTGTTGTTATCAGTATGACAGCCGTAGGTGGAGAATGTGTTGTTCTTGTCAGTATATAGAATATGTGGTTGTTGGAAGCTAATAGGTCATGTTCTTTCATTAAAGGTGAAGAACCTTCCACGTCACTGCTCTGTTTATCCCAGCCAGGCACCACAAACATCCCCATCCGGTCTCACTCACACTCAGTCCTCACCTTGCCCACGGGGCCCTGGCTCTCAACTATGAAAGGAAAAACACAATTTCCTGGAATTAATGAGTCAGACATTAGTCAAATACTGTGGACTACTTCCTGATAAGCATATCGACAATTAGGCAGAGATCTCAACAAGCTGCCTGATAAACATATTGACAGGCAGGCCAAGTTCTCAACAAGCCTAGCGGGTCCCGTGTGGCTTCGTTGGTAGAGCACGGTGCTTGCAACGCCAGGGTTGTAGGAGAATATGGGTTCGATCCCCACGGAGGACCAGTACGAAATAAAACAAGTGTGGCTGTAAGTCGCTCTGGATAAGAGCCTCTGCTAAATGACTGAAAATAATGATAGCCAGGTCATCAATGAGACCGGTTTCGGCAGTGCTACAGAACTTCAACATAAACAGGTCTCTGGTGGAGAAAATACCCCTAGACGGTGAACACCCATGAACACGCACATTTAGATATTGGACAGACCTGAGTTGATCACTATTTCCTTTGTTTGATGTGACCGTGTGTCAGAGCTCCCGGGGGTGATGGACTTATCACTGACTGACTGACGTATTACTGACTGACTGACTCATTACTGACTGACTGAGTTATTACTGACTGACTGACTTATTACTGACTGACTGACTGACTTATTACTGACTGACTGAGTTATTACTGACTGACTGACTCATTACTGACTGACTGAGTTATTACTGACTGACTGACTTATTACTGACTGACTGAGTTATTACTGACTGACTGAATTGTTACTGACTGACTGAGTTATTACTGACTGACTGAGTTATTACTGACTGACTGACTTATTACTGACTGACTGAGTTATTACTGACTGACTGACTCATTACTGACTGACTGAGTTATTACTGACTGACTGAGTTATTACTGACTGACTGACTTATTACTGACTGACTGAGTTATTACTGACTGACTGACTTATTACTGACTGACTGACTGACGTATTACTGACTGACTGACTTATTACTGACTGACTGACTTATTACTGACTGACTGAGTTATTACTGACTGACTGACTTATTACTGACTGACTGAGTTATTACTGACTGACTGAATTGTTACTGACTGACTGAATTGTTACTGACTGACTGAATTGTTACTGACTTACTGACTGATGATGTCATTTACAGCACAGAGGAGTCTGCACAAGAAGAAGAAAAAAGGATGTGAGTAACATGGCGTGTGTGTGTGTGTGTGTGTGTGTGTGTGTGTGTGTGTGTGTGTGTGTGTGTGTGTGTGTGTGTGTGTGTGTGTGTGTGTGTGTGTGTGTGTGTGTGTGTGTTGCTCGAAGGTCACTGTGATCAAGACCTGTCTATCTATGTCTCTCTCACTGTGTGTGTCCTCTTCTCTCAGGAACTATGGAGGTGTGTATGTGGGACTACCAGCAGACCTGAGCACTATGCCTCCTATCCAGATGGGAACACACCAAGGTAACAGTCATACACAGATAGACTGATTTAGACTGTTTTGTTCTGACACAAGATGTGCTGGGTTTGGATGTGGACATCCTCTCAAACTCACGTCTCAATGTGTTTCTCAGCCTCCGTTATAGACACAAAGACTCTCAATTTCCTGTCAGGCCTTAGAGGTCAGGAGGAAGCATGAGAGAGTTCTGGTTAAAACACTTCTGACTGAGGAGGATCGTTCTGAGGGAGAGGGATGTGGATCTGGTGGTGTGGGAGTGATCTGGTGGTGTGTTAGTGATCTGGTGGTGTGTTAGTGATCTGGTGGTGTGTTAGTGATCTGGTGGTGTGTTAGTGATCTGGTGGTGTGGGAGTGATCTGGTTGTGTGTTAGTGATCTGGTGGTGTGTTAGTGATCTGGTGTTGTGTTAGTGATCTGAGGGAGAGGGATGTGGATCTGGTGGTGTGTTAGTGATCTGGTGTTGTGTTAGTGATCTGGTGGTGTGTTAGTGATCTGGTGGTGTGGGAGTGATCTGGTTGTGTGTTAGTGATCTGGTGGTGTGTTAGTGATCTGGTGTTGTGTTAGTGATCTGAGGGAGAGGGATGTGGATCTGGTGGTGTGTTAGTGATCTGGTGGTGTGTTAGTGATCTGGTGGTGTGTTAGTGATCTGGTGGTGTGTTAGTGATCTGGTGGTGTGGGAGTGATCTGGTTGTGTGTTAGTGATCTGGTGGTGTGTTAGTGATCTGGTGTTGTGTTAGTGATCTGAGGGAGAGGGATGTGGATCTCGTGGTGTGTTAGTGATCTGGTGGTGTGTTAGTGATCTGGTGTTGTGTTAGTGATCTGGTGGTGTGTTAGTGATCTGGTGGTGTGTTAGTGATCTGGTGGTGTGTTAGTGATCTGGTGGTGTGGGAGTGATCTGGTTGTGTGTTAGTGATCTGGTGGTGTGTTAGTGATCTGAGGGAGAGGGATGTGGATCTGGTGGTGTGTTAGTGATCTGGTGGTGTGTTAGTGATCTGGTGGTGTGTTAGTGATCTGGTGGTGTGTTAGTGATCTGGTGGTGTGTTAGTGATCTGGTGGTGTGTTAGTGATCTGGTGGTGTGTTAGTGATCTGGTGGTGTGGGAGTGATCTGGCGGTGTGGGAGTGATCTGGTGGTGTGGGAGTGATCTGGTGGTGTGGGAGTGATCTGGTGGTGTGGGAGTGATCTGGTGGTGTGGGAGGGATCTGGCGGTGTGGGAGTGATCTGGCGGTGCGGGAGTGATCTGGTTGTGTGTTAGTGATCTGGTGGTGTGTTAGTGATCTGGTGGTGTGGGAGTGATCTGGCGGTGTGGGAGTGATCTGGCGGTGTGGGAGTGATCTGGCGGTGTGGGAGTGATCTGGCGGTGCGGGGGTGATCTGGCGGTGCGGGGGTGACCTGGCGGTGCGGGAGTGATCTGGTGGTGCGGGAGTGATCTGGTGGTGATCTGGTGGTGTGTTAGTGATCTGGTGGTGTGTTAGTGATCTGGTGGTGTGTTAGTGATCTGGTGGTGTGTTAGTGATCTGGTGGTGTGTTAGTGATCTGGTGGTGTGTTAGTGATCTGGTGGTGTGTTAGTGATCTGGTGGTGTGTTAGTGATCTGGTGGTGTGGGAGTGATCTGGTGGTGTGGGAGTGATCTGGTGGTGTGGGAGTGATCTGGTGGTGTGGGAGTGATCTGGTGGTGTGGGAGTGATCTGGTGGTGTGGGAGTGATCTGGTGGTGTGGGAGTGATCTGGTGGTGTGGGAGTGATCTGGTGGTGTGGGAGGGATCTGGCGGTGTGGGAGGGATCTGGCGGTGTGGGAGTGATCTGGTGGTGTGGGAGTGATCTGGTGGTGCGGGAGTGATCTGGTTGTGTGTTAGTGATCTGGTGGTGTGGGAGTGATCTGGCGGTGTGTTAGTGATCTGGCGGTGTGTTAGTGATCTGGCGGTGTGTTAGTTATCTGGCGGTGCGGGAGTGATCTGGTGGTGCGGGAGTGATCTGGTGGTGCGGGAGTGATCTGGTGGTGCGGGAGTGATCTGGTGGTGCGGGGGTGATCTGGCGGTGTGTTAGTGATCTGGCGGTGTGTTAGTGATCTGGCGGTGTGTTAGTGATCTGGTGGTATGTTAGTGATCTGGTGGTGTGTTAGTGATCTGGTGGTGTGTTAGTGATCTGGTGGTGTGTTAGTGATCTGGTTGTGTGTTAGTGATCTGGTGGTGCGGGAGTGATCTGGTGGTGCGGGAGTGATCTGGTGGTGTGTTAGTGATCTGGTTGTGTGTTAGTGATCTGGTTGTGTGTTAGTGATCTGGTTGTGTGTTAGTGATCTGGTTGTGTGTTAGTGATCTGGTTGTGCGGGAGTGATCTGGCGGTGCGGGAGTGATCTGGCGGTGCGGGAGTGATCTGGCGGTGTGTTAGTAAACTGGCGGTGTGGGAGTGATCTGGCGGTGCGGGAGGGATCTGGCGGTGTGTTAGTGATCTGGCGGTGTGTTAGTGATCTGGCGGTGTGTTAGTAATCTGTCGGTGCGGGAGTGGTCTGGGGGTGGGGGGGTGACCTGTTGGTGCGGGAGTGATCTGGTGTTGCGGGAGTGAACAGGCGTTGCGGGAGTGACCAGGCGGTGCGGGAGTGACCTGGCGGTGCGGGAGTGACCTGGCGGTGCGGGAGTGACCTGGCTGTGCGGGAGTGACCTGGCGGTGCGGGAGTGACCTGGCGGTGCGGGAGTGACCTGGCGGTGCGTTAGTGGTCTGGCGGTGCGTTAGTGATCTGGCGGTGCGTTAGTGATCTGGCGGTGCGGGAGTGATCTGGTTGTGTGTTATTGATCTGGTGGTGCGGGAGTGATCTGGCGGTGCGGGAGTGATCTGGCGGTGTGTTAGTAAACTGGCGGTGTGGGAGTGATCTGGCGGTGCGGGAGGGATCTGGCGGTGTGTTAGTGATCTGGCGGTGTGTTAGTGATCTGGCGGTGTGTTAGTAATCTGTCGGTGCGGGAGTGGTCTGGCGGTGGGGGGGTGACCTGTTGGTGCGGGAGTGATCTGGTGTTGCGGGAGTGAACAGGCGTTGCGGGAGTGACCAGGCGGTGCGGGAGTGACCTGGCGGTGCGGGAGTGACCTGGCGGTGCGGGAGTGACCTGGCGGTGCGGGAGTGACCTGGCGGTGCGGGAGTGACCTGGCGGTGCGGGAGTGACCTGGCGGTGCGGGAGTGACCTGGCGGTGCGGGAGTGACCTGGCGGTGCGTTAGTGGTCTGGCGGTGCGTTAGTGATCTGGTTGTGCGTTAGTGATCTGGCGGTGCGGGGGTGACCTGTTGGTGCGGGAGTAATCTGGTTGTGTGCTAGTGATCTGGTGTTGCGGGAGTGATCTGGTGTTGCGGGAGTGATCTGGCGGTGCGGGAGTGACCTGGCGGTGCGGGAGTGACCTGTCGGTGCGGGAGTGACCTGTCGGTGCGGGAGTGACCTGTCGGTGCGGGAGTGACCTGTCGGTGCGGGAGTGACCTGTCGGTGCGGGAGTGACCTGTCGGTGCGGGAGTGACCTGTCGGTGCGGGAGTGACCTGTCGGTGCGGGAGTGACCTGTCGGTGCGGGAGTGACCTGTCGGTGCGGGAGTGACCTGTCGGTGCGTTAGTGACCTGTCGGTGCGTTAGTGACCTGTCGGTGCGTTAGTGACCTGTCGGTGCGTTAGTGACCTGTCGGTGCGTTAGTGACCTGTCGGTGCGTTAGTGACCTGGCGGTGCGTTAGTGGTCTGGCGGTGCGTTAGTGGTCTGGCGGTGCGTTAGTGGTCTGGCGGTGCGTTAGTGGTCTGGCGGTGCGTTAGTGGTCTGGCGGTGCGTTAGTGATCTGACGGTGCGGGAGTGATCTGGTTGTGCGTTATTGATCTGGCGGTGCGGGAGTGATCTGGTTGTGTGTTAGTGATCTGGCAGTGCGGGGGTGACCTGTTGGTGCGGGAGTAATCTGGTTGTGTGCTAGTGATCTGGTGTTGCGGGAGTGATCTGGCGTTGCGGGAGTGATCTGGCGTTGCGGGAGTGATCTGGCGTTGCGGGAGTGATCTGTCCGTGCGGGAGTGACCTGTCGGTGCGGGAGTGACCTGTCGGTGCGGGAGTGACCTGTCGGTGCGGGAGTGACCTGTCGGTGCGGGAGTGACCTGTCGGTGCGGGAGTGACCTGTCGGTGCGGGAGTGATCTGGCGGTGCCGGAGTGATCTGGCGATGTGTGATATTGATGTCACTGCTACAGGTTATACACAGTGATGATGGTGTGTGTGTGTGGACGTGTGTGTGTGTGGACGTGTTTAACTATTCTTGTGAGAAGTCCCCACAAGAATAGTAACCAAACAAAAATTGGACCAACTGGGGACATTTTGTTAGTCCCCTCAAAGTCAAATGCTATTTCTAGGGAGTTTAGGGTTAAGGTTAGAATTAGGGTTAGAATTATGTTAAGGGTTAGGAGCTAGGGTTAGGGTTAAGGTTAAGTTTTTGGGTAAGAAAATGTGTTAGGTTTAGGGGTTAGGGAAAATAGGATTTTGATTGGGACTGAATTGTGTGTGTGCGTGCGTGCATGAGAGTGCACATTTGTGTGGTCGTGTGTGTGTTTGTGTCCCGTTGGGTGTTATAATGAGGAGACTGGGATCCTGTGGCAGGTAATTGGTAATGCCACTCTCCCCAGGGACTAGCTGAAGTGATGAGCACCTCAAGGAGGCTAGGGCTTACAGCCTTAATGAAGCAGCAGGTGTGTGGGGGTGTGTGTGTCCACGTCAAGTCCTAGTAATTTTCTCTTTTCTCCCCACAGATGAGTGAAGCATCATTGAAACAACTTTCACTAAAGGTATGATGTCAACAGCCCCGATCTCAATATCAGATGTCAATATCCTATGTTAAACTCTCTGCCTCAATCTCAGAAGTTCATCTTTTGGGACTCTCACACCCACTACAGAGAGAGAGAGAGAGAGAGGGAGAACTGTCAGGATAATGATGTCAGCAAGAATGAAGGAAGGAATTGTTCTCTTTGATCTCTGATTGGCTCCATGGGACCCAGTAGAACCTCTAGGGGACCAATCATCTCCCTCTCTCTCTCCATAGGAACTGAACTGGGATCAGTTTCTAAGGTGAATGATCAGACCATGGGTCAAATGCTCACCATGGATGTGACTGCTCAGGAATCAGCGTCGTGTTAATAGGCACAAAACGGAATAAAAAAGTCCAAAACGAAATGGAAGTGGGAGGTACTATCTGAACTTGTTCAATAAGAAATACTTGTTTTCATTTGTGTTAAACAAAATTTGAAAACAGGCACCCTAATGAACACGACCCAGGTCAAAGGGCATCACGGATGTTGGAGTCGGCATTCACCACTCAGGATCATGAGACAAGGCAACCTTCTACTCAGAACTAAATGTCAGACTGGATCAGATAGGCCTATTCAGATCTCAGCAATACCAAGAAACAAGACCTCTCTCAGAACTCCTATTCAAATATTTCTTGATTTTTTTCTCTCTGTCTCTGAGTCAATAGTTCTCAGAAATTATCTCTATAGGAGCTGGATCAAATGTTCCCCATTTGTATCATTGGCCGAATAGAGAATAATCTTTCTTCACTCAATATGTAGTCATATGTACAGTCGTGGCCAAAAGTTTTGAGAATGACACAAATATTAATTTCCACAAAGTTTGCTGCTTCAGTGTCTTTAGGTATTTTTGTCAGATGTTACTAAGGAATACTGAAGTATAATTACAAGCATTTCATAAGTGTCAAAGGCTTTTATTGACAATTACATGAAGTTGATGCAAAGAGTCAATATTTGCAGTGTTGACCCTTCTTTTTCAAGACCTCTGCAATCCACCCTGGCATGCTGTCAATTAACTTCTGGGCCAGCCCATTGGCAGCCCATTCTTGCATAATCAATGCTTGGAGTTTGTCAGGATTTGTGGGGTTTTGTTTGTCCACCCACTTCTTGAGGATTGACCACAAGTTCTCAATGGGATTAAGGTCTATCGATGTTTTGTTCCCCGAGCCACTTAGTTATCACTTTTGCCTTATGGCAAGGTGCTCCATCATGCTGGAAAAGGCATTGGTCATCACCAAACTGTTCCTGGATGGTTGGGAGAAGTTGCTCTCGGAGGATGTGTTGGTACCATTCTTTATTCATGGCTGTGTTCTTAGACAAAATTGTGAGTGAGTCCACTCCCTTGGCTGAGAAGCAACCCATTTACATTTACATTTAAGTCATTTAGCAGACGCTCTTATCCAGAGCGACTTACAAACCCCACACATGAATGGTCTCAGGATGCTTTACTGTTGGCATGACACAGGACTGATGGTAGCGCTCACCTTGTCTTCTCCGGACAAGCTTTTTTCCGGATGCCCCAAACAATCTGAAAGGGGATTCATCAGAGAAAATGACTTTACCCCAGTCCTCAGCAGTCCAATCTCTGTACCTGCAGAATATCAGTCTGTCCCTGATGTTTTTCCTGGAGAGGAAAGGGCTTCTTTGCTGCCCTTCTTGATACCAGGCCATCCTCCAAAAGTCTTCGCCTCACTGTGCGTGCAGATGCACTCACACCTGCCTGCTGTCACTCTTCATAACATTCTGGAGTATATGCAAATTGCCATCATACAAACTGAGGCAGCAGACTTTGTGAAAATTAATATTTGTGTCATTCTCAAAACTTTTGGCCACGACCGTATTTTTTCTTTTCTTGAATGTATTCCAACATGTTAACTATTTTCACAACATAGTTTCCACATTCTTAAATAAATCTTGTGGAAATGCATTGTGTGCTCGTGTGCATATGTCTTCAGAAATGTATGATTTCTGTATGTGTGCGTGCATGTGTTGTGTCTGTCTCTGTGTGTCTTTTTTTCTGTGTGTAATTGAAAGGCATATTCCTCACCAGTCATCTCCTCAGTACGACTAGCCTACACTTCATGTACAGTCTAGCTGTTATGTGCTGCTGAGATTCTTCAAATGACTATAGACTAGTTTTAGATCGACTCCTTGGAGACCGTAACTATCAACTCCTTGGAGACCGTAACTATTGACTCCTTGGAGACCGTAACTATCAGCTCCTTGGAGACCGTAACTATTGACTCCTCGGAGACCGTAACTATCAGCTCCTTGGAGACCGTAACTATCAACTCCTTGGAGACCGTAACTATCAGCTCCTTGGAGACCGTAACTATCAACTCCTTGGAGACCGTAACTATCAACTCCTTGGAGACCGTAACTATCAACTCCTTGGAGACCGTAACTATCAACTCCTTGGAGACCGTAACTATCAGCTCCTTGGAGACCGTAACTATCAACTCCTTGGAGACCGTAACTATCAACTCCTTGGAGACCGTAACTATCAACTCCTTGGAGACCGTAACAATCAATTCCTTGGAGACCGTAACTATTGACTTCTTGGAGACCGTAACTACCGACTTCTTGGAGACCGTAACTATTGACTCCTTGAGACCGTAACTATCTACTCCTTGGAGACCGTAACTACCAACTTCTTGGAGACCGTAACTATCGACTCCTTGGAGACCGTAACTATCGACTCTCTGGAGACCGTAACTATCGACTCCTTGGAGATCGTAACTATCGACTCCTTGGAGAACGTAACTATCAACTCCTTGGAGACTGTAACTATCGACTCCTTGGAGACTGTAACTATCGACTCCTTGGAGACTGTGACTATTGACTCCTTGGAGACGTAACTGTCAACTCCTTGGAGACCGTAACTATCAACTCCTTGGAGACCGTAACTATCGACTCCTTGGAGACCGTAACTATCGACTCCTTGGAGACTGTAACTATCGACTCATTGGAGACCGTAACTATCGACTCATTGGAGACCGTAACTATCAACTCCTTGGAGACCGTAACTATCAACTCCTTGGAGACCGTAACTATCAACTCCTTGGAGACCGTAACTATCAACTCCTTGGAGACCGTAACTATCAACTCCTTGGAGACCGTAACTATCAATTCCTTGGAGACCGTAACTATCAATTCCTTGGAGACCGTAACTACCGACTTCTTGGAGACCGTAACTACCGACTCCTTGGATACCACATCCAGGCTAGCTCACTAGCTTTCCACTGATTCACCACGTTACACAGTGACACACTTCTGGTTTGTTCTGATGCCGTTCTTTCGGCCACTAATTGCAGTTCAACCACTTTAACATTCACAGAGAGAACTCTGATTCTTCAAAATGAAAGCTCTGTCAATCTAAAAGGTATCAAGCTGACATTTCAGAGACACAACTCTGACTGTATGATAAATTAAACTACATGCCCAGACTGTTTTTTCCTCTTGTTCTTGAGTGTAGATACCATAACCTATTTAACAACAGCAACCTACTCTAGGTTGACAGTATGGAAAAATACATGATATTAAGAATCTGTGTACGTGTGCGTATGTGTGTCACAAGATGTCAATCACCTACAGTACAAGCAGCATTCACACTCTCCTACTATGTTTGTTCTCAATCAGATCCTTGTGGTTCATTACGTCAACAAGCTAGTTAAAACTGTGGTCTGGTTATCAGTCAATCAGCTTAAAGATTTCAGTAACATGGTTCAGGCCCTATTGAATTGACTTGCCCTATGAACTGTTTGAACTGTTTGGACTGTGGTTGCGTTCCAAATGGAACACTTGTCACGCCTGCTCCCGCTTTTCCATTCCCCTGGCGCTTGAGGGCGCCAGATTACCCTGCATCTCACGCTCCTGCCATCCATCACCCACACCTGCCTTCCCTCGTCACACGCATCAGCGTTATTGGACTCACTTATCACATGTTCATTTCCTTCCCTATATTTGTCTGTTCCCTTGCTGCTGCATTAATCGTTTTTTTGTCTCAGTTTCTGTTTGCTGACGCTGTACTTGTCTCGTTATATGTCCGTTATTCATTAAATGTTTACTCCCCGTACCTGCTTCTTCTCTCCAGCGTCATGTGACATATATTGTGCTTTTGATCAGGGCCGGTAAAAAGTATTGCGGTGCTATTTGGGATGGATCCTGTGTACCGTTGTAGAGGGCTTCAGAGGTAGTTGGTGTTTTCAAAGGAGATGATTTCTCATGACATCATTTCCTTGGTGTCGTGTGTCAGTCACCTCTCAGTAACACTGGCTAATCCAGGAACATTGGATAATCACCAACTCTGTTATTATCAACCTAGAAGACACAGAATACACCGTCTCTATGGTAACATCTCGTGTGTGTGTGTGTGTGTGTGTGTGTGTGTGTGTGTGTGTGTGTGTGTGTGTGTGTGTGTGTGTGTGTGTGTGTGTGTGTGTGTGTGTGTGTGTGTGTGTGTGTGTGTGTGTCCATCACAATCCCCTTCATCTTTACTTCCTGGGCTCCATTAAGGCTCGTTGTCCAGATTATGTTGTAACATGATGTCAAATAAGCCAATAAGACGGGTTGATGAACATACAATAGTTTTCCTGTATATCTTGACTGTCTTGTTGGTTTGATTCCACCTCCCTTGTAGCCTCGTAGGACCATCTTGATCTCATGAGTTTACTTTCTGTTTCGCTACACGGATTAGCAAAACATGATGTAAACTCATGAGATCAAGACTGTCCTACGAGTCTACCTCCCTTGTTCCAGAGAATAAAGAGATCTTTAATTTGTGGTGATTAAATACATGGACAGGAACAACAACACACACACACACACACACACACACAAACCACAGGAGGTTGGTGGCACCTTAATTGGGGAGGAGAGGCTCGTGGTAATGACTGGAGAGGAATCAGTGGAATGGTATCAAATACATCAAACACATGGTTTCCATGGTTTCCAGGTGTTTGACGCCGTTCCATTTGTTCCGTTCTGGCCGTTATTATGAGCCGTCCTCCCCTCAGCAGCCTCCACTGACACACACACTGCTTTGTCACAGTAACGGGCGTTTAGACCAGTACCTCTGGTCTCAGCAGTGTAGCTAATTGTTGTCATTTCAGGTAATGGGTGATAACACAATGTCTACGTCCCATCTGGGACCCTGTTTTCTATGTAGTGCACTACCTTTGACCAGGGCCCACATAGGTCTTTGGTTATAAGTAGTGCACTATTTAGGGAATATGATATCATTCCTACATGGTCAATGACTCACAACACTAAATCTCACTCACTCAGTCACTTCTCCCTGCTAGTCACCAACACCAACGCAAAGCAGACCTCTTCTGCTGAATCATCGGTGTTTAATGGTAGTCACATGACTGTGTTCTATTGCCTTTAGAACATCATTGGAACAGCATGAACAACACAACTGGGACATCTCATCACAGAGAGGATGCAGTTGCCCCTGGACACTGATCTCATGTACAGATAAGAAACTATGGTGGGTAAACTGATCCTAGATCTGTGCCTATGGGCATATTCTACCAGGAGCCACTTGGGATTTGACCCGAAGCTGCAGGGGTCGATGGGATGTTGATGGATCTCTTAGGGGGATTTATGGTGGATCCCTGACTGGTGATGTGGCATTAACTGCAGGCCAAACACTGCCAATCAACAACACTGTATTCATAATAAGCTGCTTTCTGTGACACATGAAATGGTAGATATCCACAGATTAATACGGGCATTTAATTTACACTTAACAGGAAGGCCGTTTTAAAGCTAATCCCAACCCATGACTAGATTTAAAAAACAACTAATTATTGGGGTAATAGGAAATATAACTAACTGTATAGTATTTCCTGTTGAAAGAAGAGCAGTTTTTGATGGTAGTTGTTCAGTTGGATGTAACAGTAGAGTCGTAAACAGAATTGTCTTGCTGTTCCACTGTCTGCCACAAGGTGTCAGTGTTATTTCAGAGGAGAAATCGCATTACAGTTGTTTCAATGCAGGCCTTCTATGCTGTGTAAAGCAGAGGAGGCTGGTGGGAAGAGGGCAGTGGCGGTTCTAGCTTCCCATGAGCCTGCCTAGCTCACAAACTAGAATCAGGGCGCCGACTCCGACAAGGTTAACTGACACACAGTCCCACACGGTGACATGATATCATTGACGTGACGTGCAAATGAGCGATAGAAAACCAATTGCGCAAATGTCACCATTCCGAATTTTTGTTGTGCGGGTGCCCCCTGTCAAGATGGTGCCCCGTGCCGCCCCTGTCAAGATGCTGCCCCGTGCCGCCCCTGTTAAGATGCTGCCCCGTGCCGCCCCTGTCAAGATGCTGCCCCGTGCCGCCCCTGTTAAGATGCTGCCCCGTGCCGCCCCTGTCAAGATGCTGCCCTGAGCGGCTGTCCATGTTGCCTATACCTACATCCACCAGTGGGAAGAGTTATAGGAGGATGGGCTTATTGTAATGGCTGGAATAGAATACATGGAACAGAATAAAATATGTTGTTTCTATATGTTTGATACTGTTCCATTCCAGCCGTTACAATGAGCCTGCCCTTCTATAGCTCCTTCCACCAGCCTCCTCTGGAGTAAAGTATGTGAACATTAACCTACCTCATCCCACAGTCACAACCAACCTACATATGAGCACCGTCCGGGGAGGCGGTTAGTTAAGAGTAGGATTTATGTATTTTTTTCTGTAATACCAGAAGTCTAAATGTAGTTTCCAGGACCTCTGGATCCTTCAGGGACAGAGAGTATGAAGACATGGGCGTGGATGACCAACAGCAGGCTAGTGGTCGGCCTGTTAACCCACTTTATCAAAAATCTACTTACCAAAGAAAAGCCAGAGTTTTGAGGTCATTCAGAGTTGGTCTCCTCTCCTCCATTACTTCATTAGTGGCTGTGCTCCAGTCGGACACTAAAGTCTCCCATTGACACCAATGAAGGCCTTGTGTTACTATAGGTTATAGCTACCTATGCTGAACAAGATGTCTCCCAAATACTGTTGTGTTGTGGCTTTTGTTTAGGTTATTCATAGTGCTCTATGACAGTGTATTATACCACAAGGTAGGATTGGCTAGTTTACTTTTGATAGACTGGGTTAAATGGCTAGTTTATGGTACCCCAGGGTAGATATGGCTATTTTATTGTACCCCAGGGTAGATGTGGTTAGTTTATTGTACCCCAGGGTAGATATGGCTAGGTTATTGTACCCCAGGGTAGAATCGGCCAGAGTAGATATAGCCAGTATATTTTACACCGGGGTAGATATGGCTAGTTTATTGTACCCCAGGGTAGATATAGCCAGTGTATTGTACCCCAGGGTAGATATAGCCAGTGTATTGTACCCCAGGGTAGATATAGCCATTGTATTGTACCCCAGGGTAGAGATAGCCAGTGTATTGTACCCCAGGGTAGACATAGCCAGTGTATTGTACCCCAGGGTAGGTATAGCCAGTGTATTGTACCTCAGGGTTGATGTGGCTAGTGTATTATACCCCAGGGTATAGACGGCCAGTGTATTGTACCCCAGGGCACAGACGGACAGTGTATTGTACCCCAGGGCAGGGCTGGCCAGTGTATTGTACCCCAGGGCACAGACGGACAGTGTATTGTACCCCAGGGCAGGGCTGGCCAGTGTATTGTACCCAAGGGCAGGGCTGGCCAGTGTATTGTAACCCAGGGCAGAGGTGGTCAGTGTATTGTACCCCAGGGTAGAGCTGGCCAGTGTATTGTACCCCAGGGTAGATATAGCCAGTGTGTTGTACCCCAGGGTAGATAGGGCCAGTGTGTTGTACCCCAGGGTAGGTATGTCCAGTGTATTGTACCCCAGGGTAGATATAGCCAGTGTGTTGTACCCCAGGGTAGATAGGGCCAGTGTGTTGTACCCCAGGGTAGGTATGTCCAGTGTATTCTACCCCAGGGTAGATATATAGCCAGTGTATTGTACCCCAGGGTAGCTATGGCCAGGGTAGAGGTGGCCAGTGTAATGTTCCCCAAATTAGATATAGCCAGTGTATTGTACACCAGGGTAGATATACCCAGTGTATTGTACCTCAGGGTAGATGTGGGCAGTGTATTGTACCCCAGGGTAGATGTGGACAGTGTATTGTACCCCAGGGTAGAGGTAACCAATATATTGTACCCCAGGGTAGATATAGCCAGTGTATTGTATCCCAGGGTAGATATTGCCAGGGTAGATGTGGCCAGTGTATTGTACCCCAGGGTAGATGTGGCCAGTGTATTGTACCCCAGGTTAGATGTGGCCAGTGTATTGTACCCCAGGCTAGATATACCCAGTGTATTGTACCCCAGGCTAGATATACCCAGTGTATTGTACCCCAGGGTAGATGTGGCCAGTGTATTGTACCCCAGGTTAGATGTGGCCAGTGTATTGTACCCCAGGCTAGATATACCCAGTGTATTGTACCCCAGGGTAGATATACCCAGTGTATTGTACCCCAGGGTAGATGTGGCCAGTGTATTGTACCCCAGGCTAGATGTGGCCAGTGTATTGTACCCCAGGCTAGATATACCCAGTGTATTGTAACCCAGGGTAGATATACCCAGTGTATTGTACCCCAGGGTAGAGTTGGCCAGTGTATTGTACACCAGGGTAGAATATAGCCAGTGTATTGTACCCCAGTTTAGCTATGGCCAGTGTATTTTCCCCCAGATTAGATATAGCCAGTGTATTGTATCCCAGGGTAGATTTTGCCAGGATAGATGTGGCCAGTGTATTGTACCCCAGGGTAAATGTGGCCAGTGTATTGTACCCCAGGGTAGATGTGGCCAGTGTATTGTACCCCAGGGTAGATTTGGCCAGTGTATTGTATCCCAGGCTAGATGTGGCCAGTGTGTTTGGCCCCCAGGGTAGATGTGGCCAGTGTATTGTACCCCAGGCTAGATATACCCAGTGTATTGTACCCCAGGGTAGATGTGGCCAGTGTATTGTACCCCAGGCTAGATATACCCAGTGTATTGTAGCCCAGGGTAGATGTGGCCAGTGTATTGTACCCCAGGGTAGATGTGGCCAGTGTATTGTACCCCAGGGTTGATTTGGGCAGTGTATTGTATCCCAGGGTAGGTGTGGCTAGGATGCACATCCACTGGTATCTCCCAGGTGTGGTGAAGAGCAGGTGTGTTTGGTTTAGTGAAGAGCAGGTGTGTTTGGTTTAGTGAAGAGCAGGTGTGTTTGGTTTAGTGAAGAGCAGGTGTGTTTGGTTTAGTGAAGAGCAGGTGTGTTTGGTTTAGTGAAGAGCAGGTGTGTTTGGTTTAGTGAAGAGCAGGTGTGTTTGGTTTAGTGAAGAGCAGGTGTGTTTGGTTTAGTGAAGGGCAGGTGTGTTTAGTGAAGGGCAGGTGTCTTTGGTTTAGTGAAGGGCAGGTGTGTTTGGTTTAGTGAAGAGCAGGTGTGTTTGTTTTAGTGAAGAGCAGGTGTGTTTGTTTTAGTGAAGAGCAGGTGTGTTTGGTTTAGTGAAGAGCAGGTGTGTTTGGTTTAGTGAAGGGCAGGTGTGTTTGGTTTAGTGAAGGGCAGGTGTGTTTGGTTTAGTGAAGAGCAGGTGTGTTTGGTTTAGTGAAGGGCAGGTGTGTTTGGTTTAGTGAAGGGCAGGTGTGTTTGGTTTAGTGAAGGGCAGGTGTGTTTGGTTTAGTGAAGAGCAGGTGTGTTTAGTGAAGAGCAGGTGTGTTTGGTTTAGTGAAGAGCAGGTGTGTTTGGTTTAGTGAAGAGCAGGTGTGTTTGGTTTAGTGAAGGGCAGGTGTGTTTGGTTTAGTGAAGAGCAGGTGTTTGGTGTAGTGAAGAGCAGGTGTGTTTGGTTTAGTGAAAAGCAGGTGTGTTTGGTTTAGTGAAGGGCATGTGTGTTTGCTGTAGTGAAGGGCAGGTGTGTTTGGTTTAGTGAAGAGCATGGTGTGTTTGGTGTAGTGAAGAGCATGGTGTGTTTGGTTTAGTGAAGGGCAGGTGTGTTTGGTTTAGTGAAGAGCAGGTGTGTTTGGTTTAGTGAAGGGCAGGTGTGTTTGGTTTAGTGAAGGGCAGGTGTGTTTGGTTTAGTGAAGAGCAGGTGTGTTTGGTGTAGTGAAGAGCAGGTGTGTTTGGTTTAGTGAAGAGCAGGTGTGTTTGGTTTAGTGAAGGGCAGGTGTGTTTGGTTTAGTGAAGAGCAGGTGTGTTTGGTTTAGTGAAGAGCAGGTGTGTTTGGTTTAGTGAAGAGCATGGTGTGTTTGGTGTAGTGAAGAGCATGGTGTGTTTGGTTTAGTGAAGGGCAGGTGTATTTGGTTTAGTGAAGGGCAGGTGTGTTTGGTTTAGTGAGGGGCAGGTGTGTTTGGTTTAGTGAAGAGCAGGTGTGTTTGGTTTAGTGAAGAGCAGGTGTGTTTGGTTTAGTGAAGAGCAGGTGTGTTTGGTTTAGTGAAGAGCAGGTGTCTTTGGTTTAGTGAAGAGCAGGTGTGTTTGGTTTAGTGAAGAGCAGGTGTGTTTGGTTTAGTGAAGAGCAGGTGTGTTTGGTTAAGTGAAGTGCAGGTGTGTTTGGTGTAGTGAAGGGCAGGTGTGTTTGGTTTAGTGAAGAGCAGGTGTGTTTGGTGTAGTGAAGAGCAGGTGTGTTTGGTTTAGTGAAGAGCATGGTGTGTTTGGTGTAGTGAAGAGCATGGTGTGTTTGGTTTAGTGAAGGGCAGGTGTGTTTGGTTTAGTGAAGAGCAGGTGTGTTTGGTTTAGTGAAGGGCAGGTGTGTTTGGTTTAGTGAAGAGCAGGTGTGTTTGGTTTAGTGAAGAGCAGGTGTGTTTGGTTTAGTGAAGAGCAGGTGTGTTTGGTTTAGTGAAGTGCAGGTGTGTTTGGTTAAGTGAAGTGCAGGTGTGTTTGGTTTAGTGAAGAGCAGGTGTGTTTGGTTTAGTGAAGAGCAGGTGTGTTTGGTTTAGTGAAGAGCAGGTGTGTTTGGTGTAGTGAAGGGCATGTGTGTTTGGTTTAGTGAAGGGCAGGTGTGTTTGGTGTAGTGAAGGGCAGGTGTGTTTGGTTTAGTGAAGAGCAGGTGTGTTTGGTGTAGTGAAGAGCAGGTGTGTTTGGTTTAGTGAAGAGCATGGTGTGTTTGGTCTAGTGAAGAGCATGGTGTGTTTGGTTTAGTGAAGGGCAGGTGTGTTTGGTTTAGTGAAGAGCAGGTGTGTTTGGTTTAGTGAAGGGCAGGTGTGTTTGGTTTAGTGAAGAGCAGGTGTGTTTGGTTTAGTGAAGAGCAGGTGTGTTTGGTTTAGTGAAGAGCAGGTGTGTTTGGTTTAGTGAAGAGCAGGTGTGTTTGGTTTAGTGAAGGGCAGGTGTGTTTGGTTTAGTGAAGAGCAGGTGTGTTTGGTTTAGTGAAGAGCAGGTGTGTTTGGTTTAGTGAAGGGCAGGTGTGTTTGGTTTAGTGAAGAGCAGGTGTGTTTGGTTTAGTGAAGAGCAGGTGTGTTTGGTTTAGTGAAGAGCAGGTGTGTTTGGTTAAGTGAAGTGCAGGTGTGTTTGGTTTAGTGAAGAGCAGGTGTGTTTGGTTTAGTGAAGAGCAGGTGTGTTTGGTTTAGTGAAGAGCAGGTGTGTTTGGTGTAGTGAAGAGCAGGTGTGTTTGGTTTAGTGAAGAGCAGGGTAAATGTTTCATTGTGTTTAACTGGGAGGCATGTTGTTTTTTCTGGAAGCATCTCAGTAAACACACCAGTGACCTCATTAAAGGTGAGCCATGGATGCTTATCCTCTAACAGCATCAACTTGGTTGACTTCATAATGTCGTATTTATGGGAATTTAGGCAGGAATCCTCTCTTATCCTCTCGTCATTGGTAGCCATTGGCAGGTGTTTGGCTGTACTTCTGTCTCCAACCCTTCACCACTCTTCCCTATCCCATTATTTATATTCCCATGATCCTTTTTTTGTGCAGTCGAAGCTATTCAAAACCCTTCTTAAATGATTTCCCTTCATGTATAAAAAAAAATTGTTGTTGCTGAGCACACTGATCATTGATTGTGGTTTGTATCAGGAAACAGACCATTATAGACCATTAGACTTACCATTAGATTGTAGCAAGCACACAACAACTCTCTGTGTATGTCTCTCTCTCCTCTCTCTCTCACACACACACACTGCTGAAAAGGAGTCACTCCGTCAACCCGTCACCAGGCAATAGTAAGCCCATCCCTCTCCAGATCTCCAGAATGTGATACCAGTGAAACAGCAGAATGTGATACCAGTGAAACAGCATGATGTGATACCAGTGAAACAGAAGAATGTGATACCAGTGAAACAGCAGGATGTGATACCAGCGAAACAGCAGGATGTGATACCAGCGAAACAGCAGAATGTGATACCAGTGAAACAGCAGAATGTGATACCAGTGAAACAGCAGAATGTGATACCAGTGAAACAGCAGGATGTGATACCAG
Organism: Salvelinus fontinalis; assembly: GCF_029448725.1. NCBI lineage: Eukaryota > Metazoa > Chordata > Actinopteri > Salmoniformes > Salmonidae > Salvelinus > Salvelinus fontinalis. The sequence continues at coordinate 305,610 of NW_026600366.1, forward strand.
TGAAACAGCAGAATGTGATACCAGTGAAACAGCATGATGTGATACCAGTGAAACAGAAGAATGTGATACCAGTGAAACAGCAGAATGTGATACCAGTGAAACACCAGGATGTGATACCAGTGAAACAGCAGGATGTGATACCAGTGAAACAGCAGAATGTGATACCAGTGAAACAGCAGAATGTGATACCAGTGAAACAGCAGGATGTGATACCAGTGAAACAGCAGAATGTGATACCAGTGAAACAGCATGATGTGATACCAGTGAAACAGAAGAATGTGATACCAGTGAAACAGCAGGATGTGATACCAGCGAAACAGCAGGATGTGATACCAGCGAAACAGCAGAATGTGATACCAGTGAAACAGCAGAATGTGATACCAGTGAAACACCAGGATGTGATACCAGTGAAAAAGCAGGATGTGATACCAGCGAAACAGCAGAATGTGATACCAGTGAAACACCAGGATGTGATACCAGTGAAACAGCAGGATGTGATTCCAGTGAAACAGCAGAATGTGATACCAGTGAAACAGCAGAATGTGATACCAGTGAAACAGCAGGATGTGATACCAGTGAAACAGCAGAATGTGATACCAGTGAAACAGCAGGATGTGATACCAGTGAAACAGCAGGATGTGATACCAGTGAAACAGCAGGATGTGATACCAGTGAAACAGCAGAATGTGATACCAGTGAAACAGCAGAATGTGATACCAGTGAAACAGCAGAATGTGATACCAGTGAAACAGCAGAATGTGATACCAGTGAAACAGCAGAATGTGATACCAGTGAAACAGCAGAATGTGATACCAGTGAAACAGCAGGATGTGATACCAGTGAAACAGCAGGATGTGATACCAGTGAAACAGCAGAATGTGATACCAGTGAAACAGCAGGATGTGATACCAGTGAAACAGCAGAATGTGATACCAGTGAAACAGCAGGATGTGATACCAGTGAAACAGCAGAATGTGATACCAGTGAAACAGCAGAATGTGATACCAGTGAAACAGCAGGATGTGATACCAGTGAAACAGCAGAATGTGATACCAGTGAAACAGCAGGATGTGATACCAGTGAAACAGCAGGATGTGATACCAGTGAAACAGCAGAATGTGATACCAGTGAAACAGCAGAATGTGATACCAGTGAAACAGCAGAATGTGATACCAGTGAAACAGCAGGATGTGATACCAGTGAAACAGCAGAATGTGATACCAGTGAAACAGCAGAATGTGATACCAGTGAAACACCAGGATGTGATACCAGTGAAACAGCAGGGTGTGATACCAGTGAAACAGCAGGATGTGATACCAGCGAAACAGCAGAATGTGATACCAGCGAAACAGAAGAATGTGATACCAGCGAAACACCAGAATGTGATACCAGTGAAACAGCAGGATGTGATACCAGTGAAACAGCAGGATGTGATACCAGTGAAACAGCAGGATGTGATACCAGTGAAACAGCAGAATGTGATACCAGTGAAACAGCAGAATGTGATACCAGTGAAACAGCAGAATGTGATACCAGTGAAACAGCAGAATGTGATACCAGTGAAACAGCAGAATGTGATACCAGTGAAACAGCAGAATGTGATACCAGTGAAACAGCAGGATGTGATACCAGTGAAACAGCAGGATGTGATACCAGTGAAACAGCAGAATGTGATACCAGTGAAACAGCAGGATGTGATACCAGTGAAACAGCAGAATGTGATACCAGTGAAACAGCAGAATGTGATACCAGTGAAACAGCAGAATGTGATACCAGTGAAACAGCAGGATGTGATACCAGTGAAACAGCAGAATGTGATACCAGTGAAACAGCAGAATGTGATACCAGTGAAACAGCAGGATGTGATACCAGTGAAACAGCAGAATGTGATACCAGTGAAACAGCAGGATGTGATACCAGTGAAACAGCAGGATGTGATACCAGTGAAACAGCAGAATGTGATACCAGTGAAACAGCAGAATGTGATACCAGTGAAACAGCAGAATGTGATACCAGTGAAACAGCAGGATGTGATACCAGTGAAACAGCAGAATGTGATACCAGTGAAACAGCAGAATGTGATACCAGTGAAACACCAGGATGTGATACCAGTGAAACAGCAGGGTGTGATACCAGTGAAACAGCAGGATGTGATACCAGCGAAACAGCAGAATGTGATACCAGCGAAACAGAAGAATGTGATACCAGCGAAACACCAGAATGTGATACCAGTGAAACAGCAGGATGTGATACCAGTGAAACAGCAGAATGTGATACCAGTGAAACAGCAGGATGTGATACCAGTGAAACAGCAGGATGTGATACCAGTGAAACAGCAGGATGTGATACCAGTGAAACAGCAGGATGTGATACCAGTGAAACAGCAGAATGTGATACCAGTGAAACAGCAGAATGTGATACCAGTGAAACAGCAGAATGTGATACCAGTGAAACAGCAGAATGTGATACCAGTGAAACAGCAGGATGTGAAACCAGTGAAACAGCAGAACGTGATACCAGTGAAACAGCAGATTGTGATACCAGTAAACACACAGCCATCAGTGTTTCTCCATTTGCTACCCTTCCTCTGGATAATCAAGATCACTGAATCGTCTAGTTTATGAGAGCATGGAGAGTTAATTGAATCAAAGTTTATTTGTTCCGTGCACCGAATACAACAGTGAAATAGTGAAATTCTTACTTACAGGCTCTAACCAATAGTGCAAAAAAAGGTATTAGGTGAACAATAGTTAGTAAGTAAGGAAATAAACAACAGTAAAAAGACAATAAAAAGAACAGTAGTGAGGCTATATACAGTAGCAAGACTACATACAGACACCGGTTAGTCGGGCTGATTGAGGTAGTATGCACATGTAGATATTGTTAAAGTGACTATGCATACATGATGAACAGAGAGTAGCAGTAGCGTAAAAGAGGGGTTGGTGGGTGGCGGGACAATGCAGATAGCCCGGTTAGCCAATGTGCGGTAGCACTGGTTGTTTGACCCAATTGAGGTAGTATGTACATGAATGTATAGTTAAAGTGACTATGCATATATGATAAACAGAGAGTAGCAGCACCTGGGGGGGCACAATGCAAATAGTTTGGGTAGCCATTTAATTACCTGTTCAGGAGTCTTATGGTTTGTGGGTAAAAACTGTTGGGAAGCCTTTTTGTCCTACTTGGCACTCTGGTACCGCTTGCCATGCGGTAGTGGAGATAACAGTCTATGACTGGGGTGGCTGGGGTCTTTGACAATTTTTGGGCCTTCCTCTGACACCGCCAGGTGTAGAGGTACTGGATGGCAGGCAGCTTAGCCCCAGTGATGTACTGGGCCGTACGCACTACCCTCTGTAGTGCCTTGCGGTCGGAGGCCGAGCAATTGCCGTACAGGGCAGTGATGCAACCAGCCAGGATGCTCTTGATCTTGCAGCTGTAGAACATTTTGAGGATCTAATTTATTGTCCAATGATTGCACGTTGGCGAGTAGTATTGACAGTAACGGCAGCTTTCCCACTCGTCTTCTCCGCGTCCTCACGAGGCTTCCGGTTCTTTGTCCTCTGTACCTGCGTCGCTTCCTCTTGCAAATAACGGGGATGTCGGCCCTGTCGGGTGTTTGGAGAATGTCCTGTGCGTCCTGCTTGTTGTAGAAAAAATCCATGTCTAATCCGAGGTGAGTGATCGCTGTCCTGATATCCAGAAGCTCTTTTTTTGCCGTAAGATACGGTTGCAGACACATTATGTACAAAATAAGTTACAAATAACGTGAAAAAAACACATAATAGAACAATTGGTTGGGCGCCCATAAAACTGCTGCCATTTCTTCCGGCGCCATTTTTTAAATAAAATCCTTACTGCTGTTATTTTACCACACACAGCTCCATATCTCCTTAGGCCCTGTGTGTGAATGTGTGGTTGACTGACCTCTCCTTACTATAGAGACAAAGGTCAGGGGTTACAGGTCAAGCACTTGCACTCTAGTGACAGCCAGTCAAACTCAGGTTCACTGCCCTCCCACTATACTGTATACAAGACTGAACTGTTTCAGTCTGACACAGTCTCCAGTTGGACCAAGGTTCAGATTTAAGCTGAATATGGGCCAGTTTCAGGAGGTTGATTCAGCCATCTTAGCTTTATGTGTTGGCTTGGTCGGATGCTTGAGGCTTGCGTGTCTGTGGTGAGGTGGAGAGATGGATGAGTGTACTGGTCTGTAGTGTAGCGTGTGCTGGTACTCTGCTCTGCTGACAGAAATACGACTGCCTCGTCTGATCCAGGATCAGTTCAGATACATTTCTAATCTATATCACACATCTGCAGCTGAGAGAGAGAGAGAGAGAGAGAGAGAGAGAGAGAGAGAGAGAGAGAGAGAGAGAGAGAGAGAGAGAGAGAGAGAGAGAGAGAGAGAGAGAGAGAGAGAGAGAGAGAGAGAGAGAGAGAGAGAGAGAGAGAGAGGAGAGAGAGAGAGAGAGAGAGAGAGAGAGAGAGAGAGAGAGAGAGAGAGAGAGAGAGAGAGAGAGAGAGAGAGAGAGAGAGAGAGAGAGAGAGAGAATTCCTATTTTCTTTCAGTCACTAACTACATTTGACAAGTGGCCAGACCAGGCTGTCACAGTAACATCTCTATAGGTTGTATGAAACTGTCACCAGAGAGATGGCATGTCAACACACTTCATCCTATGAAAGTCAGATCTTGTTTTATCTGTGGTCCACTTAGTCCTTTTTATTGATAAAAAAGGTCCTGTGACTGTTACGGGTAATTACCCTCTTGGCCCCTTTAGGCCCATAAGGGCCCCGCCCAGAGCCTATATGACTGGGGCTCTGACTGACAGGCAGTGGAGTCATGCCCATTTGGGGCACAAGGGCACGTGCCCCCTCAGATTTGTCCAGTTTTTTTTTCCTTTTTCAGATGTTAAATTAATAATTAAACTTTGTTTTGAAGCCTATGCTTTATCATAATTCTTTATAAAAGATCAGTCAGCGGTATTTTGCAGAGGGGGCTCACTGACTGGGCCAGACAAAGAGAAAAGAAACAGAGAAATATGGTTTCAAAACTGATCTTGTTTGTAAATTAATTTGATCGAGCTATGTAGTCTATTGATTCCTTCTTGATGAATAAATAAAACAAAAATGTGTTGTTTCTCTGTAATACTAGCCACATAGCAATTTTATGAAGTTAGCTTTAGCTAGCCAGCTAGCAGTTCCCAATCTCCTAAACTCATAATTAGCTACCAAGTCATTTCAGGCTTTAAATCAAGTTAGAGTAGCTTGTTTAACTATCTTAAGTGGCACGCCTGCTGGCAAGGTATCTAGACTTTAGAAAAACAAGCAATTACCGTACTGAATCAGACTCACATTCCTTTCAATCGTTAACCCAGATGTTTGCAGTGATGCAGAGAAACATATTCTGTTTCTTTAGAAAAAGAACCACCAGACAGGGGGATACAGATCAGGATGTGCTTTTGTTTAAATCTCATCTGGCACCTTATGATAATGTCATGATATTTGTGTCTTAATTATGATGCCTTGATATTTGCCTGTATCAGTGTTGCGGAGTAGGGAACTACATACAGTTCAACTAGTAGTTGAACTGCATTTTGCAGAAGCTTGGTGGTTGTTCAACTAAATATAAATCTAGGTAGTGTTTTCAGTAGTTACTTTTTCCATGTAGCGGTGAAGCTAATTACCAGAACTACACCCTACTTTTTTTGCAACAAAAAAAATAAAATATGGGGGAAATATAGGCAAGAATTCCTTTCTTTTTCAGCCTCAGACCTGCCTAATTCTCCCATGAAATATAGTTTTGTGTTTAGTGGCCAAATTATATATTCTGTTAACATCTGACTCCAGACTGATTTTGTTTTTTGCAATTTGTAGTCTATAACATTTCAGATGTAGATATGATCAATTATCACAAAGTAGTTTGAATGTACAGTACCAGTCAAAAGTTTGGACATTTTTCATTCATTTTCTTTCTTTTTACTATTTGCTATATTGTAGAGTGTGCAAAGCTGTCATCAAGGCAAAGGGTGGCTACTTTGAAGAATCTAAAATCTAAAATATATTTTGATTTGTTTAACTTTTTTGGTTACTACATGATTCCATATGTGTTATTACATAGTTGTGAAGTCTTTACTATTATTCTACAATGTAGAAAATAGTGAAAATAAAGAAAAACCCTTTAATGAGTAGGTTTGTCCAATCTTTTGACTGGTAGTATAAATCGTAACGATACAGCATACAATGACATTCTAGATGATTCTGTGTTTCCAACTTTGTGGCAACAGTTTGGGGAAGGCCCTTTCCTGTTTCAGCATGACAATGCCTCCGTGCACAAAGCGAGGTCCATACAGAAATGGTTTGTCAAAATCAGTGTGGAAGAACTTGACTGGCTTGCACAGAGCCCTGACCTCAATCCCATCGAACACCTTGGGATTTGGGATGAATTGGAACGCCGACTGCGAGCCAGGCCTAATCGCCCAGCATCAGTGCCCGACCTCACTAATGCTCTTGTGGCTGTTCAGAAGCAAATCCCCGCAGCAATGTTAACTACTTTTTCAAAGTAACTTTAGTGAAAAAAAACGATATTATTCTTAAGGGTAGCTTAACTTCTTCCAGTGTGAAGTAATTGGTAGCTTGGTAAACTATACAGTATATTTCAGAGTATCTTTCCCAACAGTGGCCTGTATTGAGGATGTGTGTTATGATCCCATGTACTGTACAGTGATGTGGATGTACTATCCTAGGCATGTTAGTGCAGTATATTGAGATGTGTGCTTGACAACGGTCAGAATGACACCCTCATTAAAATGACAATGGAACAGGTAAAGAGGTATGATGACCATTGCAGATGTTTTTATGGGTATGGCTCTAGATTGCAGGGAAAATTGTTTCAGGTGTTTGAAAAACTGCTGACAGGTATAGGTCATCAATATAGGCCCTATTGAGGTTACTTACAGAACCAGGAGACAGAAGACATGACTGCTGAGGTTAGCTGGATGATACAGTGCCTTCAGAAATTATTCACCTGAAATTATAGCCTGAGATTTTGTGTCACTGATCAACACACAATACCCCAGAATGTCAGTGTTTTTAGAAATGTTTACAAATGAATACAAAATTAAAAGCTTAAATTAGTAAATAAGTATTCAATCCTTTTGTTATGGCAAGCCTTAATAAGTTCAGGAGTAAACACTTGCTTAATTAACAAGTCACATAATAAGTTGCATGGACTCACTCTGTGTGCAATAATAGCGTTTAACATGATCTTTAAATTACTACCCCATCTCTGTACCCCAAATATACAATTATCTGTTAGGTCCCTCAGTCGAGCGGTTAATTTCAAGCACAGATTCAACCACAAAGACCAGGGAGGTTTTCCAATGGTTCGCAAAGAAGTGCATGTGTTGGTAGATGGGTAAAAATAAAGCAGACATTGAATATCTCTTTGAGCATGGTGCAGTTATTAATTACACGTTGGCAGGTGTATCAATACAGTCACTACAAAGGTAAAAGCACCCATCCTAACTCAGTTACCGTAGAGGAAGGAAACCACTCAAGGATTTCAGCATGAGGCCAATGGTGATTTTAAAACAGTTAGAGTTTAATGGCTGCGGTAGGAGATAACTGAGGATGGATCAACAACATTGTAGCTACTCCACAATACTAACCTAAATTACAGAGTGAAAAGAAGGAAGCCTGTACTGAATAAAAATATTCCAAAACATGCATCCTTTTTGCAGGAAGACACTAAAGTAATACTCCCAAAAAATGTGGCAAAGAAATTCACTTTTTGTCCTGAATAAAAAGCATTATGTTGGGGCAAATCCAACACAACACACCACTGAGTACCACATGGCTGCATCATGTTATGGGCACGCTTGTCATCGGCAAGGACTAGGGAGTTTTTTTGTTGATAAAAAGAAACGGAAGAGAGCTAAGCACAGGCAGAGGAAAACTTGGTTCAGTCTGCTTTCCAACAGACACTGGGAGATAAATTCACCTTTCAGCAGGAAAATTACCTAAAACACGAGGCCAAAATTACACTGGTGTTGCTCACCAAGACGACATTGACCTTTCCTGATTGCCTAGTTCCAGTTTTGACTTAAATCAGCTTGAAAATGGCTATCTAGCAATGATCAACAACCAACTTCACAGAGCTTGAAAAAGTGTGTGTGTGTGTGTGTTTGTGTGCATGTGTGTCAGCTAGGAAAACACCTTGTTTTGACCTGAGAAGAGCATTATGTCATCTTTAGACTGGAGCATTAACCATGGTCTCCTGATAAAGGTCTGTGGTCCACTGTCAGTCACTCAGCCTGTTTCAACATGCTGCTGGTGGTTCACTGTCAGTCAGACAGACAGGCCCCCTCTGGTCTGTCTCAGTAGTGTTGTACTAGCTAGCTGTGTGGACAGAATGGGGGTGGAGGGGAAGACACCTAAGGCAACTGGCTAGTGGTTAAAGTCTCTGAATGTATTATGGTGTAATAACTCCTGCAGTTAACAACTAATACCAGACAAATTAGTTCTGCGTTTCCATATACTGCATATAACTTCATTGATTTTATTAATTTAGGAAAACACATAATCTATAAAGAACAACTCGTATATTCTCTGTCTGGCTTTTTTTCTCCAACAATTTAAAAACAAGATCATATTCAAGAGCCAGATTGTTTTAATTGGGCTATTGATACCCTGTTATTACGGAATCCTCTGACGTTTGCCCTCTCCTGATCAAACCCCCTTTACTGTGTTTAATGTTGACCTCCGTCTGAACCCCTGTCATGCCTTCATCAGTCTCCTGCCAATGACGTGTGTCTGTGACACTGGCTTCTTGTCCTAGCTCTGCCCAGGGATGCTATAACCCTGTCACGGTGTACCTATACTTCTCCCACCTGAGTGCCGGGGTGTGTGTGTGTGTGTGTTTTGTATGTGTGTGCTTGCGTCAAGGATCTGGGACTGGGCCCGACTGACGCTATGCAGGAAGTAACCTCCAGTAATACTGACGCTATGCAGGAAATAACCTCCAGTAATACTGACACTATGCAGGAAGTAACCTCCAGTAATACTGACACTATGCAGGAAGTAACCTCCAGTAATACTGACACTATGCAGGAAGTAACCTCCAGTAATACTGACGCTATGCAGGAAGTAACCTCCAGTAATACTGATGCTATGCAGGAAGTAACCTCCAGTAATACTGATGCTATGCAGGAAGTAACCTCAGGTAATACTGACGCTATGCAGGAAGTAACCTCCAGTAAGACTGACCATGGAGGAAGTGCTCAGTACGGAGAAGTAAATATGTGCCTTGTTGGATATCCCTCACAAACCAGTGTGAAGTACTGGTTCTATATGTCCCTTCATGGCCCCCATTATCTAATGTTTGAGATGGTACAGATGGCCCTGCCCCCAAGCATTGTATACCCTTGGTACTCAGTGTATCAGGTATTCAGTGTTCCCACTTTAAAAATCAGGATGATTAGTCTGTCAACACCAGGATCAAGACTTCGCTAAGCAGCCTGTTCTCGGAGCCACACGAATCATAATATGTGTATTTATGAGCACCTCCAAGACATACGATGCTGTATGTACTAATGGTCTACTTACTGTAAACAGAAACTAAAGTAGGGTGGCAGTATATCGCAACCATCTAGCAATCCAAAAGTTTTGCGTTTGAGTCGTGTCGGGACCTTTTGCATAAATTATCCTAATCTTCATTGTTAGTTCCCCTAACCGCCAATGTAAATTCTCCCCATAATTGTCCTTTGTTGTTACAGTGTATCAAGCAACCAGGTCTCAGAGAAAGTTGATTATTCTATACATCCTCCAAGTAGTATGATAAGGTACATTATCCAATTTGTATGCTATTGTACGACTGTGTAATATATTATGATACTATACGTCCTATATGATATTGTACGACCGCTATTCCATTCATAATGTAACCTAACGTGTCATAGGAAATGAGTGTCACTGATTTACGTGCAGAATAATATGAATTGCCCTCAGGGCAAGGCTGTACTAAGACAGAGTAGAGAGTGGGCTCGACACAGAGACAGGAGCAAGAAGTATCAGGCTTTAAACTAGAGCCAAGCTCCTCAAGTATCACAGACAATTTGTGTGTGTGTGTGTGTGTGTGTGTGTGTGTGTGTGTGTGTGTGTGTGTGTGTGTGTGTGTGTGTGTGTGTGTCACACAACTGCAGGTACAGAGGGGTCAGCTGTTCTAGTCAAGCAGACACTTCACATGACCCATTGAACTCAGCCCTGTCTGGAACACAAAGATCCAGCTACCTGGGAGGTCCACACACACACACACACACACCCACACTGGGTTCTCACGTGTGGGAGGTCTAAGGGAAGATCAGATGCCTTAGAGGAGAGGAATGAAAATGTGACGGGGGGAATGTGAGTCACTGGAGTCAGGGAGAGTATGGTCGAGGGTGTGTGTGGCTGTCATATGTGCATGTATGGGAGAGCGGGTGGGAAGAGTTTCTGTGGGTATGGTGCACCTTGAAGTTTGTGCGTGTCTGTGTGTGTATGTGTTTGTGTGTGTCTATGTGTATGGTGAGAGTTATGCAAAACACTACTGTACTTCCCCTTCTTCCTGTCTCCCCTTCTCCTTATCTCCACTTCCTCCTGGTCTTCCCCTCCCCCTGGTCTTCCCCTTATCTCTCTCACTCCCTGAAAAAAATAGTTTCGCTACTGAGTCTGTAGAAAGGCACAGGGGTAGAGGCGTTAACAAACAGGATCTCTATATTACCTGTTACTTTAGAGCAGCGATTCTAAATAGGTGGGTCACGACCCAAATTTGGGTCGCTGGAGTTTTTGAATGTGTCACATATGTCATAATTTTTTTTACAAATACTCCAGTCTGAACTTCAACGACTAAAACCGGGTAGAAAGTGTGTAGAAATGATAATGACTGATATATACTTCACCTTATCAACTGTTGACCTTAGTTGAGTTCCAAATCCCTCATGGTCCTGGTTCCACAGCAACTGGTCAAATATACTCAAGTATCAAAAATAAAAGTATAAATCATTTAAAATTCGTTATATTAAAACTTCATTGGGGTAGGGGGCAGCATTTTCACTTTTGGATGAAAAGCGTGCCCAGAGTAAACTGCTCTGTTACTGTTACTCAGTCCCAGATGCTAATATATGCATATTATTAATAGCATTGGATGGAAAACACTCTTAAGTTTCTAAAACTGTTTGAATGATGTCTGTGAGTATAACAGAACTCATATGGCAGGCAAAAACCTGAGAAGAAATCCAACCAGTAAGTGGGAAATCTGAAGTTTGTAGTTTTTCAACTCAGCCCCTATTGAAGATACAGTGGGATATTGGTCATCTTGCACTTCCTAAGGCTTCCACTAGATGTCAACAGTCTCTGGAACGTTGTTTCAGGCTTCTACTGTGAAGGGGGGCTGAATGAGAAGGGAATGAGTTAGAGGTCTGCCAGCAGCCACGAGCTCGTGACGCGCGGTCATGTGAAAGTTACCTCGCGTTCCATTGCTTTTCTACAGACAAAGGAATTCTCCGGTTTGGATATTATTGAAGACTTATGATAAAAACATCCTAAAGATTGATTCTATACTTCGTTTGATATGCTTCTACGACCAGTAATATAACTTTTTGGACTTTTCATTCGACCTTTCCGCTGGACTTGCAGCCGCGTTTGGATTTGTTTACCAAACGCCCTAACAAAAGGAGGTATATGGACATAAATTAGGAACTTTATCGAACAAATCAAACATTTATTGTGGAACTGGGATTCCTGGGAGTGCATTCTGATGAAGATTTTCAAAGGTAAGGGAATATTTATAATGCTATTTCTGACTAATGTTGACTCCACAACATGGCGGATATTTCTTTGGCTGGTTTGGGTTCTGAGCGCCGTACTCAGATTATTGCATGGTATGCTTTTTCCGTAAAGTTTTTTTGAAATCTGACACAGGGGTTGCATTAAGGAGAAGTTTATCTAAAGTTCTGTGTGTAATAGATGTATCTATTATCAATGTTTATTAAGAGTATTTCTGTAAATTTCTGTGGCTCTCTGCAAAATCATCGCACGTTTTGGAACTACTGAACATAACACACCAATGTAAAATTAGATTTTTGGATAGAAATATGCACTTTATCGAACAAAACATACATGTATTGTGTAACATGAAGTCCTATGAGTGTCATCTGATGAAGATCATCAAAGGTTAGTGATGAATTTGATCTCTATTTGTGCTTTTTGTGACTCCTCTCTTTGGCTGGAAAAATGGTTGTGTTTTTCTGTGAGTTGGTGGTGACCTAACATAATCGTTTGTGGAGCTGTCGCTGTAAAGCCTTTTTGAAATCAGACACTGTGGCTGGATTAACGAGAATTGTATTTTTAAAATGGTGCCTAATACTTGTATGTTTGAGAAATTTGATTTGTGAGATTTCTGTTGTTTGAATTTGGCGCCTTGCAATTTCACTGGCTGTTGGCCGCTGGCTGTTCCGCTAGCGGAACCCCGTTCCCAGACAGAATAAATCCTCTACAGGATCGGTGTCCACCCCGCGGGACAGTTGAGCTAACGTAGTCTAATGTGATTAGCATGAGGTTGTAAGTAACATTTCCCGGGACATAGACATATCTGATATGGGCAGAAAACTTACATTCTTGTTAATCTAACTGCACAGTCCAATTTACAGTAGCTATTACAGTGAAATAATACCATGCTATTGTTTGAGGAGGGTGCACAGTTATGATCTTGAAATTATAGTCATAAACCAATTAGGCACATTTGGGCAGTCTTGATACAACATTTTGAACAGAAATGCAATGGTTCATTGAATCAATCTAAAACTTTGCACATACACTGCTGCCATCTGGTGGCCAATATCTAAATTGCGCCTAAAATCTTAAAGTCATATATTGGCTATTTCTCTTGCATTTCAAAGATGATGGAATAAAAAATAAAACACATGTTTTTTTCTTTGGATTATCTTTTACCAGATATAATGTGTTATTCGCCTACATTAATTTCACATTTCCATAAGCTTCAAAGTGTTTCCTTTCAAATGGTATCAAGAATATGCATATCCCTGCTTCAGGTCCTTCAGGTGACTTGTTAAGCACATTTCTACTCATGAATTTATGTAGGCTTGCAATAACAAAGAAATTGAATACTTATTGACTCAAGACATTTCAACTTTTCATTATTAATTAAAACCTTCTAAAAACATAATTCCACTTTGATGTTATGAGTATTGTGTGTAGGCCAGTGACAAAAAACATACAATTTAATCCATTTTAAATTCAGGCTGTAACAAAACAAAATGTGGAAATAGTCAAGGGGTGTGAATACTTTCTGAAGGCGCACAAGCATAACAAATAAAACACATTCCTCAATCAGCAGTCAGAATTGTCCCAGAGAAGGGCTCTCCAACCCTGTTCCTGGAGAGCTACCGTCCTGTAGGTTTCCGCTCCAACCCTGTTCCTGGAGAGCTACCGTCCTGTAGGTTTTCAATCCAATCCCAGTTGTAACTAATCTGAATCGGTTTATCAACCAGGGTTAAAGCGGAAACCTACAGGACGGTAGCTCTCCAGGAACAGGGTTGGAGTGAAAACCTACAGGACGGCAGCTCTCCAGGAACAGGGTTGGAGCGGAAACCTACAGGACTGTAGCTCTCCAGGAACAGGGTTGGAGCGGAAACCTACAGGACTGTAGCTCTCCAGGAACATGGTTGGAGCGGAAACCTACAGGACTGTAGCTCTCCAGGAACAGGGTTGGAGCAGAAACCTACAGGACAGTAGCTCTTCAGGAACAGGTTTGGAGAGCCCTGTCCTAGAGGCATCAAAACATCACGTTTTAGAGAATTTTGGAGATTGTTCCACAAGTAAATTGCAAAAAGCTTATTTACCTAACTCTGTACAGACCAAAGGAATTTCCTGAGTAAGCTATGACTGAGACTGGGTATGGTAACTCGTACATCTAAAGGTTATTAAAATGAGGTACAGCTGGAGTTTTTGTGAAAGAGTTTAATAAATGAAAAGAGAGTTCCGGACGACTGTGTGATCACGGTCTCCGTGGCCGATGTGAGTAAGACCTTTAAACTGGTTAACATTCACAAGGCCGCAGAGCCAGACAGAATTCCAGGACACATACTCAGAACGTGTGCTGACCAGCTGGCAAGTATCTTCACTGACATTTTCATCCTCTCCCTGACCCATTCTGTAATACCTACATGTTTCAAGCAGACCACCATAGTCTTGTGCCCAAGAACGCCAAGGTAACCTGCCCAAATGACTACCGCCTCGTAGTCATGAAGTGCTTTGAAAGGCTGTTCATGGCTCACATCAACACCATCATCCCAGAGACCCCGGACCCAATCCAATTTCTGTACCGCCTCAACAGATCCACAGATGATGCAATCTCTATTGCATTCCACAGTGCACTTTCCCACCTGGATAAAAGAATACCTACGTGAGAATGCTGTTCGTTGACTACAGCTCCTCATTCAACACCATAGTACCCTCAATGCTCATCACTAAGCTAAAGAACCTTAGCCTGAACACCTCCCTCTGCAACTGGGTCCTGGAATTCCTGCCAGGCTGCCCCCAGATGGTAAGGGTAGACAACAACACATCTTCCACACTGACACTCAACACGGGGACCCTCAGGGGTGTGTGCTTAGTCCCCTCCTGTACTCTCTGTTCACCCATAACTGAATGGCCACGCACGCATGCCGCCAACACCATCATTAAGTTTGCCAACACAACAGTGGTAGGCCTAATCACCGCCAAAAAATGAGACAGGCTATAGGGAGGAGGTCAGAGACCTGGCAGTGTGGTGCCAGCACAACAACCTCTCCCTGCACATGAGCAAGACAAAGGAGCTGATCGTGGACTACAGGAAAAGGAGGGCTGAGCACATCCCCATTCATATCAGCGGGGCTGTAGTGGAGCGGGTCGAGAGCTTCAAGTTCCTTGGTGTCCACATCACTAAGAAACTATCATGGTCGAAACACACTAAGACAGTCGTGAAAAGGGCACGACAATGCCCATTCCACTTCAGGAGACTGAAAAGATTTGGCATGGGTCCTCAGATCCTCAAAAAGTTATCCAGCTGCACCATCGAGAGCATCCTGACTGGTTTTATGACCTACAGAAACAGGAGACGGGTGCCCCACATCCTGAAATATCATTTTTGTTCCCTCCAGTTTTATCATTGAATGTGATACAAATCGAGGCACTGATGTACTTTAGGACCATGCGTACGCCTCCGAGAAGTCATGTACGCTGTTTGGAATGTTTTAGACTGGATTTAGGACCATGAGGACACCACAATGCGGGCTGGAAGGCTGTGTGAAAGCAAAGCTTCTGGAAGGCTGGCTGGACCAGCACGGGAGAGTTGAACATAGTGTTGCGCTCTGTCACAGAGTTGTGAAAGGAACAGAAACAGGCTACTCTTTAGTTGACAGATGAAGCTTGCAAGGTAACTACTGTTTAACTTAACAGAAAGCTAAAATGCTAGATGTAGTTTGAAGAGAGCAGAGTTGGAGAAACTTTCTCTTGAGCTGTTTTTATAGCCTACCTGTTAAGAGTGAGAAGATTTTCAGACAGAGAAATATGGGCGATCAATATTTAGGCTTATTTCTAGGCAAATCATAGGCCTATTTAGGAAATACATTTCCTTGGAAAGATAACTGCCATGTGCTTCTCTGCCCATGTATACACAGGCTATAGCCTACTCCTATTTAATTGAGACCACACGCGCACCTGATCTCGCAGATATGGCTACTGAACTGGAAACAGTTCAGTAGCCAGCTATATTCTGCACAGTCCAGTAGGTTATATCCTACCTTTTAAGAGGACGATTTTCAGGCAAAGACAAATAAATGGGTAATCCATACTTATTGAGAATGTAAAGGCACAACGCTCACTCACCATAGTAGCCTAAAATGCGGACTAGACCGTGTGTCATCACCCGCATGTTGATTTTATCAAAATGAACTCTGAACCAACTATATTAATTTGGGGACAGGTTGAAAAGCATTAAGCATTTTATGACAATTTAGCTAGCTAGCTTGCTGTTGCTAGCTAATTTTCCTGGATATAAACATTGGGTTGTTATTTTCCCTGAAATGCACAAGGTCCTCTACTCCGACAATTAATCTACAGATAAAAGGGTAAACCGAGTTTGTTTCTAGTAATCTCTCCTCCTTTAGGCTTCTTCTTCTTTGGACTTTATATGGCGGTTGGCAACCAACTTTAAGGTGCATTACTACCACCAACTGGAGTGTGGACCTCAGTTCTTCTTTCAATCACCCACGTGGGTATATGCTGCTAAAAAACAATGAGGATATGGGAGAGGCGGGACTTGCGATGTGTTAATTGTCACAAATAGAACCAAGTTCTATTTTAGCGCCTGTCTATGCAGACGCAATGATTGAATAACATGTATGTGTACATTTATTTTGCAGCACTCGTGCACGTAAGTGAGCAGTGTGGTCAGCATGTTACCGATGTGCGCGTATTGCCTTTTCTTTTTCAATCCTGATTACACTTCAAATCACGTTGGTTGAGCGCCCTCTACTTATTTTCATTATCAACATTTATTTACAGACACTGTTGTAAACAGTCTAATTGCATTTAAATTAATTTCATATTCAAGTTAGCTGCCACGTGATTCTCCACTTATGTAGGAAGCCTACTCTATTTCAATGAGACCTCATATACTAGGCACACTTGAACTCTCATGTCCAACTAGGAGAGCTGGGCTACTGATGGGAATAATGCGAAAAAATGTTTTATTAACAAAAGGTAGGCTAATGCATACAAAGCAGAAAGAGGACCGTTTCATAATAATCTGTGAGACAACAAAAATATTTTAATCCCAAAGTCAGCTGTCTGACCACTCGCATGCAGAATGAAAAAATGCAGACTGTGCTGCAATGATCTCTTTCAGGACCCAGGCCCAGCAAGCATCCTACAGGAATGCAGCCCTCTAATGCAGTCAGTACACAACACTATGGTCATCATGTCTTAGCAGGATCAGATGGTGACAGGGGTCCCAGCAGGGTCAGACAGCCAGGGAAGACCAGTCTACGGAGCTCAGGTGAGTCTCGCAGTATATTCAGAGAATGATATTCAGTGAATGATACAAAGTTCCATTTTGAATTGATGGGTAGACCTACAGTAGCTACAGGACAGCAGCTTAACCTTAAAGCTACAGTCTGGGATCTGGAAATAATGGTCATTACAATGATTTAACCATTGATTCTATTCTTGGATAATATCATGTATAAATGTACACCGAGGTCATTCTCTGTGACAGAAGTGAGGTGAATGTTTGCAGATGCAACACTTTATTCTCTAATGCAGCAAACACTGGACAAGCCAGATGCTATTTTAAGGCAGTCTGACAAACCTCCAAAGTTGATTTACAAACTGTATGAAGGGTTGATAGAGGCTTTTCCCGATGGCACAAAACATGTAAAACAAAAATGTGAGGAAGACCTGGGAGACACTACTGATGACAATGAATGGACACAGATATGTTAGAATGCCCAGTCATGTATATATAAACTCAGACATAAATTACTGCAGTTTAAAACCATCCATAAAGTGTACTAAACTCAGCAAAAAAAGAAACAGACCTTTTTCAGGACCCTGTCTTTCAAAGATAATTCGTACAAATCCAAATACCTTCACAGATCTTCATTGTAAACGGTTTAAACACTGTTTCCCATGCTTGTTCAATGAACCATAAACAATTAATGAACATGCACCTGTGGAATGGTCTTTAAGACACTAACAGTTTACAGACGGTAGGCAATTAAGGTCACAGTTATGAAAACTTAGGACACTAAAGAGGCCTTTCTACTGACTCTGAAAAACACCAAAAGAAAGATGCCCAGGGTCTCTGCGCATCTAAGTGAATGTTTCTTAGGCATGCTGCAAGGAGGCATGAGGGCTGCAGATGTGGTAAAATCCCTCCATCAGTGCTTAGACTGTCTGCAATAGGCTGAGAGAGGCTGGACTGAGGGCCTGTAGGCCTGTTGTAAGGCAGGTCCTCACCAGACATCACTGGCAACAACGTCGCCTATGGGCACAAACCCACCATCGCTGGACCTGACAGGACTGGCAAAAAGTGCTCTTCACTGACGAGTCGCGGTTTCGCTTTTATCGTCGAAGGAATGAGCGTTACACCGAGGCCTGTACTCTGGAAAGGGATCGATTTGGAGGTGGAGGGTCCGCCATGGTCTGGGGCGGTGTGTCACAGCATCATCGAACTGAGCTTGTTGTCTTTGCAGGAAATCTCAACGCTGTGCAATACAGGAAAGACATCCTCCTGCCTCATGTGGTACCCTTCCTGCAGGCTCATCCTGACATGACCCTCCAGCATGACAAAGTTACCAGCCGTACTGCTCGTTCTGTGAGTGATTTCCTGCAAGGCAGGAATGTCAGCGTTCTGCCATGGCCAGCGAGGAGATACTCTGCAGATACCGTAACACTGCTGGGTAATTTAAAAAGTCATAGACATTCGATCAATAATATAATAATACTCTTTGTGAAAATGTTTATTTTTATATTTACAATATGTAGAATCTATGAGAACAGAAAAGTTCAGAACATTTGTGAAACATCAAAGCACTGTTGAAAAATATATGGCAAATATAAATCGAAACTGGATGGTGTTCAGAGATAGATGGGAGGGGGTTGAGTGGAGCTGAAGGATGGGACTAAAAACAAACAAAATATAACAATTGTAAAATATACTGTGTCCGTAAAATGTATACACTACAGTGCATTCGGAATGTATTCAGACCCCTTCACTTTTTCCACATTTTGTTATGTTACAGTCTTATTCTAAAATTGATTAAAAAATGTTTCCCCCCTCATCAATCTACCAACAATACCCCCAAAACAGGTTTTTCAAAATGTTCGCTAATTAAAAAATATATATATATATATAACCTGAAATATGACAGTTACATAAGTATTCATACCCTTTACTCAGTACTTTGTTGAAGCACCTTTGGCAGCGATTACAGCCTTGAGTCTTGGGTATGACGCTACAAGCTTGGCACACCTGAATTTGTGGGAGTTTCTCTTCCATTCTTCTCTGCAGATCCTCTCAAGCTCTGTCAGGTTGGATTGAGATCGTTGCTGCACAACTATTTTTAGATATGTTCAATCGGGTTCATGCCCGGGCTCTGTCTGGGCCTCGCATGGACATTCAGAGACTTGTCCCGAAGCCACTCCACCGTTGTCTTGGCTGTGTGCTTAGGGTCGTTGTCCTGCTGGAAGGTGAACCTTTGCCCCAGTGTGAGGTCCTGAGTGCTCTGGAGCAGGTTTTCATCAAGGATTTCTCTGCACTTTGCTCCGTTCATCTTTACCTCAATCCTGACTAGTCTCCCAGTCCCTGCCACTGAAAAACATTTCCACAGCATGATGCTGCCACCACCATGCTTCACCGTAGGGATGGCGCCAGGTTTCCTCCAGAAGTGACACTTGGATTCAGGCCAAAGAGTTCAATCTTTGTTTCATCAGACCAGAGAATCTTGTTTCTTATGGTCTGAGAGTCTTTAGGTGCCTTTTGGCAAACTTCAAGTGGGCTGTCATGTGCCTTTCACTGAAGAGTGGCTTCTGTCTGGCCACTAGTATAAAGGCCTGATTGGTGGAGTGCTGCAGAGATGGTTGTCCTTCTGGAAGGTTCTCCCATCTCCACAGAGGAACTCTGGAGCTCTATCAGAGTGACCATCGGGTTTTTGGACACCTCCCTGACCAAGGCCCTTCTCCCCCGATTGCTCAGTCTGGCCGGGTGGCCAGCTCTAGGAAGAGTCTTCGTGGTTCCAAACTTCTTCCATTTAGGAATGATGGACGCCACTGTGTTCTTGGGGACCTTCAATGCTGCAAACATTTTTTGGTACCCTTCCCCAGATATGTGCCTCGACACAATACTGTCTCGGAGCTCTACGGACAATTCATTCGACCTCATGGCTTGGTTTTTGCTCTGACATCAACCGTGGGACCTTATATTAAAAGGTGTGTGCCTTTTCAAATCATGTCCAATCAATTTAATTTACCACAGATGGACTCCAATCAAGTTGTATAAACATCTCAAGGATGATCAATGGAAACAGGATGCATCTGAGCTCAATTTTGATTCTCATAGCAAAGGGTCTGAATACTTAAGTAAATACAATATTTCTGTTTTTATTTTTTATACATTTGCAAACATTTCTACAAACCTGTTTTTGCTTCATCGTTATGGGGTATTGTGTGTAGATTGCTGAGGATTATTATTATTATTTTTAATACATTTTAGAATAAGGCTGTAACATAACATACTGTTATGTAAGTCAGAATGTAAGTCAAGGGTTCTGAATACTTTCCAAAGGCAATGTACATGTATCAGATTGGATAGACAAACAACACGAACCTGTGGATTACTTATTTAAAATAAAAAATGGTGGGCGGTCATATTGTGTGCCTCCTGACAGCATCATATTAGACAGTGATTCAGATGTCACAGCAACCAATGGGTAACAACAACTAAAGATATGCCTACTCTATTTCCATTCTCTGATAGCTACAAGAACACTCAGCTCTAAACCGAAAACAAATGCAGTCCCCATTGAGCAAAGACACTTGTTTTCTGTTGCTAGAACATTTAGTACTGACAATAGGAGATGTATAGCCATGAAAAAAGAGGACAGTGTTTTCTCCTCCCTTGTTCCTTTCTCTGATATGCTGAGTGTATTTATTTAGTATCTATTATTTATTAAGTCTTCTGATGGGAACCCTGTTATTAGTCACTTAGCTGCAGCCCTGATGGAACCGACCATTACACTGTCTCAGAGTTTGCTGTGCTTTAGTACTCTGTCATCAAAAGTGAAGTAGGATTTGTAAGTCATTACTTTATCAAAATAGCCAAAGAGACTGATATGAGGTAATAAATAGGAAAATAGCTACTGTTAAATGTTATGGTTTGTTTTGTTGTTTTCGTTTCTGCTCATGTATTCTCATTTTGATACCAAATCCACCATTGGTGTGCATGACCAAAGACATGTATTTTCATGTCATCTGACCAAATCATTGGTTCCAATCCAAGTGCCAATGCCATTAACTTCTTGTGGATGCAGGGGCAGTATTGAGAAGCTTGGATGAAAGGTGCCCAGAGTAAACGGCCTGCTCCTCAGTCATAGTTACTAATATATGCATATTATTATTAGTATTGGATAGAACACACTCTGAAGTTTCTAAAAATGTTTGAATTATGTCTATGAGTATAACAGAACTCATATGGCAGGCAAAAACCTGAGAAGAAATCCAGACAGGAAGTGAGAAATCTGAGATTGGTCGATTTTCAACTCATCGCCTATTGAAAACACAGTAGGATATGGATCTGTTTGCACTTCCTACGCCTTCCACTAGATGTCAACCAGCTATAGAAACTTGAATGAGGCTGTGTTGTGGGACTGAATAAGAGCTGAATAAGTCATGCTACTGGCAGAGAGACATTTCCTGGTCACGCGTATTTCACATGATATCCACTTGCGGTCCGTTTCTCCTCAAGACACAAAGGAATTCTCCGGTTGGAACTTTATTGAAGATTTATGATAAAAACATCCTAATGATTGATTCTGTACTTAGTTTGAAATGTTTTTTCGACCTGTAATATAACTTTTTGAAGTTTTTGTCCGAAGAAATGCTCGACCAGCACCAGCGTTTGGATAGGTGTACCAAACGCGTTTGCAAAAGTAGCTAATTGGACATAAATAACGGACATTATCGAACAAATCAAGCATTTATTGTGGACCTGGGATTCCTGGGAGTGCATTCGGATGAAGATCATCAACGGTAAGGGAATATTTATCATGTAATTTCTGGTTTTGTTGACTCCAAAATGGCGGCTAATTTTATTATATTTCTGAGCGCCGTCTCAGATTATTGCATGGTTTGCTTTTTCCGTAAAAAAAAATGAAATCTGACACAGCGGTTGCATTAAGGAGAGGTATATCTATAATTCCATGTATTATCATCTACATTTATGTTGAGTATATCTGTTGAATCGATGTGGCTATGCAAAATTACTGGATGTTTTTGGAATTAGTGAAAGTAAGGCGCCAATGTAAACTCTGATTTTTTGATATAAATATGAACTTTATCAAACAAAACATACATGTATTGTGTAACATGAAATCCTATGAGTGTCATCTGATGAAGATCATCAAAGGTTAGTGATTAATTTTATCTCTATTTGTGCTTTTTGTGACTGCTATCTTTGGCTGGAAAAATGGCTGTGCTTATTCTGTGGCTTGATGGTGACCTAACATAATCGTTTGTGGTGCTTTTGCTGTAAAGCATATTTGAAATCGGACACTTTGGTGGGATTAACAACAAAAATACCTTTAAAATTGTATAAAATACTTGTATGTTTGAGGAATTTTAATTATGAGATTTCTGTTGTTTGAATTTGGCGCCCTGCACTTTCACTGGCTGTTGTCATATCGATCCCGTTAGCGGGACTGTAGCCCTAAGAAGTTTTAAGGAAACTCCAGACGTTTACATTTGTTGGATGACATGAAAATAGAGCTCTTTGGCCATGCACACCAGTGATGGGTTTGGCGTCAAAATGAGAAAGCTTGAGCAGAAAAGAACCTCATGCCTTCTGTAAAATACAGTGGTGGATCTTTATGTTATGGGGATATTTTGCCTCCACAGGTCCTGGGCCCCTGTTAAGGTCTACAGCAACATGAACTTTACACAGTACCAGGAGATTTTTTGCCAAAAACCTGCTTGCCTCTGCCAGGAGGCTGAAGCTTGTCCGCAAGTGGATCTTCCAGCAAAACACTAACCCCAAGCACACATCAAAATCCACAAAGAAATGGTTAATTCCACAAAATCCACATTTTGCAACGGCCACCTCGGTCTCCGGACATGAAACCCATTGAAAACCTGTGGTTTGAATTGAAGAGGGCATTCCATAAACTCAGATGAAGGATCTGGATGGATTCTGGATGGAGGAACGGTCTAAGACCCCTCCCAATGTGTTCTCTAACTCATAAAACATTTATCCTCGCAAGGTGAGGTATTGAAAGGTATTGAAAATAGGGGTGTCAATCATTTTGACCCCTACCTTTGAGAAAAAGTGTTACTTGTCATTACAAAATCTCTTTCTCTTAGCAATTGTATTAGTATAAAATAGTATAATAATAAATCAAATTTACAGAGCTATATATACACTGCTCAAAAAAATAAAGGGAACACTTAAACAACACAATGTAACTCCAATTCAATCACACTTCTGTGAAATCAAACTGTCCACTTAGGAAGCAACACTGATTGACAATAAATTTCACATGCTGTTGTGCAAATGGAATAGACAACAGGTGGAAATTATAGGCAATTAGCAAGACACCCCCAATAAAGGAGTGGTTCTGCAGGTGGTGACCACAGACCACTTCTCAGTTCCTATGCTTCCTGGCTGATGTTTTGGTCACTTTTGAATGCTGGCAGTGCTTTCGCTCTAGTGGTAGCATGAGACGGAGTCTACAACCCACACAAGTGGCTCAGGTAGTGCAGCTCATCCAGGATGGCACATCAATGCGAGCTGTGGCAAGAAGGTTTGCTGTGTCTGTCAACGTAGTGTCCAGAGCATGGAGGCGCTACCAGGAGACAGGCCAGTACATCAGGAGACGTGGAGGAGGCCGTAGGAGGGCAACAACCCAGCAGCAGGACCGCTACCTCCGCCTTTGTGCAAGAAGGAGCAGGAGGAGCACTGCCAGAGCCCTGCAAAAGGACCTCCAGCAGGCCACAAATGTGCATGTGTCTGCTCAAACGGTCAGAAACAGACTCCATGAGGGTGGTATGAGGGCCCGACGTCCAGAGGTGGGGGTTGTGCTTACAGCCCAACACCGTGCAGGACGATTGGCATTTGCCAGAGAACACCAAGATTGGCAAATTCGCCACTGGCGCCCTGTGCTCTTCACAGATGAAAGCAGGTTCACACTGAGCACATGTGCACGTGACAGACGTGACAGAGTCTGGAGACGCCGTGGAGAACGTTCTGCTGCCTGCAACATCCTCCAGTATGACCGGTTTGGCGGTGGGTCAGTCATGGTGTGGGGTGGCATTTCTTTGGGGGGCCGCACAGCCCTCCATGGGCTCGCCAGAGGTAGCCTGACTGCCATTAGGTACCGAGATGAGATCCTCAGACCCCTTGTGAGACCATATGCTGGTGCGGTTGGCCCTGGGTTCCTCCTAATGCAAGACAATGCTAGACCTCATGTGGCTGGAGTGTGTCAGCAGTTCCTGCAAGAGGAAGGCATTGATGCTATGGACTGGCCCGCCCGTTCCCCAGACCTGAATCCAATTGAGCACATCTGGGACATCATGTCCCGCTCCATCCACCAAAGCCACGTTGCACCACAGACTGTCCAGCAGTTGGAGACCATCAGGAGACCATCCGCCACCTCATCAGGAGCATGCCCAGGCGTTGTAGGGAGGCCACACACACTACTGAGCCTCATTTTGACTTGTTTTAAGGACATTACATCAAAGTTGGATCAGCCTGTAGTGTGGTTTTCCACTTTAATTTTGAGTGTGACTCCAAATCCAGACCTCCATGGGTTGATAAATTTGATTTCCATTGATAATTTTTGTGTGATTTTGTTGTCAGCACATTCAACTATGTAAAGAAAAAGTATTTAATAAGAATATTTCATTCATTCAGATCTAGGATGTGTTATTTTACTGTTCCCTTTATTTTTTTGAGCAGTGTATATACATACAGCTCTGTATTTTATACAGTCATTTCTGCTCATCTTTGTCAAGGGTGTCAATCATTTCTAACCCCACTCTGTGAACACAACAACTGACTTTGCTGATAGCTGCTTTATTGAGGAAATGTTTTACTTTACTGAGATATGTGGTTGTGTAAGTCGCTCTGGAAAAGAGCATCTGTTGGATTACATAAATGTAAATATACTGTAAATGTTCAATTTAAATGTTTTCAGAACATCAGATAAAAAGCCATTTAAGGTGCATTCGGAAAGTATTCAGACCCCTTCACTTTTTCCACATTTTGTTATGTTAGTCTTATTCTAAAGGGGGGGGGGGGGGACATTCCTCATCAATCTACACACAATACCCCATAATGACAAAGCAAAAAAATATATATGTGATGGAAAATGTTATGTTGGTGCTTTTCTATTTATACATTTCTGTGTTCTCTGTTTGTGCTTTTCTATAAATCAATTTCTGTGTTCATGTAAATTACTGACGAATCCTCACTATCAGTATCTGCAAATTGGCAGTCCGCCCAGAAACTTGTTTTGAGAAAGGGATATCAAATCAAATGTATTTATAAAGCCCTTCTTACATCAGCTGATGTATAACAGAACATGGCCAAGATGTTCAAATGTTCATAGATGACCAGCAGGGTCAAATAATAATAATCACAGTGGTTGTCAAGGGTGCAACAGGTCAGCACCTCAGGAGTAAATGTCAGTTGGCTTTTCATAGCCGATCATTCAGAGTATCTCTACCGCTCCTGCTGTCTCTAGAGAGTTGAAAACAGCAGGTCCGGGACAAGGTAGCACGTCCGGGTTCCATAGCCGCAGGCAGAACAGTTGAAACTGGAGCAGCAGCACGACCAGGTGGACTGGGGACAGCAAGGAGTCATCAGGCCAGGTAGTCCTGAGGCATGGTCCTAGGGCTCAGGTCCTCAGAGAGAGAAAGAGAGAGAGCATACTTAAATTCACACAGGACACGGCAAACGTTAATGATGAATTCATTTTGAATTAGCTAAATCATGCATGTGACTTGTCTGCCCCCATAGTGAACAGGCATTCACTATGGTGCATCAAGTTTGTTGGAACCTCGCC
Organism: Salvelinus fontinalis; assembly: GCF_029448725.1. Taxonomy (NCBI): domain Eukaryota; kingdom Metazoa; phylum Chordata; class Actinopteri; order Salmoniformes; family Salmonidae; genus Salvelinus; species Salvelinus fontinalis. The sequence continues at coordinate 331,478 of NW_026600366.1, forward strand.
AGTGCGCTGACAATAAACAATGATTCATATAAGATTGACTTTGAGTGTCCCTGTGTAAGAATTTTCAAGAGAAAAAAACTAAACAAATACCTTATTTGCATAAGTATTCAGACTCTTTGCTATGAGACTCGAAATTGAGCTCAGGTGCATCTTGTTTCCATTGATCATCCTTTTGATGTTTCTACAACTTGATTGGAGTTCACCTATGGTAAATTCAATTGATTGAACATGATTTGGAAAGGCACACACCAGTTTATATAAGGTTCCACAGCAAAAACCAAGCATTGAGGTCGAAGGAATTGAGACAGGATTTTGTCGAGGCACAGGGTTACTTATTTGAAGGTAAGGTCACATTGTGTGCCTCATGACTGCATCATGTCAGATAGTGATTCAGAGGTGACAACTAATGGATAACAACAACTAAATATATGCGTATTGCTTAATACATTTTCAATACATTATCTATATTGCCATTATCTGAGAGCTGCCCCTCCCTACCTTAAGGTTATGCTGAAACCCTACACCCCAACCAGAGCATTCCTGATAACACATCACAAGGGTCTTATTGTATTTTATTAGCCAAGAATGCAATGAACTTATGGTATTACATTTGTGGTTATCACAATGTGCATGTACAGATTAGGAATGAAACAATGACTTGACAGTGATTAGAAGCTGTTGGGTTACTTACTGGAAATAAAAAAAAGTACTGAAGGTCATACATGGGTGCTCAACGTCCACATAAACACAGTGTGGTCATTTCCTCCATTACAGTTGCAATAAGCAGCGTTTGATTCCAAAACTCTTGCTAAAAGATATACAGTGCCTTCAGAAAGTATTCTTATTCAACATTTTGTTGTTACAGCCTGAATTCAAAATGGATGAAATATATTTTGGCGGGGCCAAATGAGGAAAGGTAATGTTTATAAATTAATGTTTTAAAGCTACGAAGGGTTTGAAGTGGATGGACTTCCTGTTTAGCTGAGAATCCTGTGGAAGTTAAGTGGGCGGAAAAAGCATATTTTTAGGATGATGGCCACATCAATGAGTTAGCAGGAAGAAGACCGGAAAAAAGAAAAGAGCCATGATTTTGAAAGGGAGTACTCTATTTGAGCTTCCCAGAAGAGCCTGTCGACTGCTGCCAGAAGAGCTTGTCGACTGCTGGAAGAAGATTTTTGCTGCAGCTTTTTAGCCTACAATATATTTCGATTTTTATTATACTCATATTTAAATATGCATTATACTCAGTTAAAGTAAAATTCTAGGAGTAATCCTTAATGTTAGCTCATTGATAGAGGTGTGGTATGGTAGCTGTTAGTTTCTAGAAGACATCTGACGGACTGATCAAACTCTTTATAAAGTTGTAGAAGGTAAGAAACCGTTTTTCTTGTTATTAAATAGTGTGCGTCTCATAGAATTGTAACAGACACATTTTTTTTTATTGGCACACCCCAATAAGGGCATAGTTAAGGGCGCTGAAGGCTGTCTATCAACTTAATTTACTGTAAATGTTTACTTATCATTGATTTGTGATAGTGATTTGTGATTGATTGATCTAGGATTAATTATGCCTGTTTCTGGAATTTTGAATAACCTTGCTTTATTGTTCTGAAACCCTGTGTCATCAAAGAGTCATACAAGTGCATGTAGATTTCTGAAATAGATTTGATTGAGGATTTTATTAACATCTGGTTAATTAGTCTATCGTGGACCCATGTGGCTGGTATAAAAGGAACCTAGCCTGAGACCCAACTATAGGTACTGAGTGCATTGGTAGGAGTCGTAGGAAGGGTGTCTCTGGGCTAAAGCCAACCCAGAGGGCGACGACCCGCTCATAGTGTGCCGAGGCTGAAACTCTGGCTCAGATGATCCTGAGAAGGCGCCGGGTTTATAGGGTTCAGGGTGAGGGAGCGTAGGCACTCGACTTCGGGGATAGCCTACTTTACTGTAAGGCCCTTACTGTTGAGCTTGAGGAACAGTCCCTAGCTGTAGACTAGCTCAGTGGTAAGGCAAGGCAGCGTCTATCAGATCTGTAGGGATTAATGAGGATTGATAACTGACCTGCTATTGGGTAGGCAGGGGTGAGTTTAATTGTTAATCCTGCAGAGGTGATATTTTAGCATTGATTTGACAAAACCAAGAAGCTCTTCTACACAAAGGACTTCTTAGATATAACTGCTAAAGCGCAACAGTGTTTTCTCAGATACTTGAACAGCCTAGCTGACTAGTATTTGATGGCGCCGAAGAACATGGCTGACGTTTTACATTCTCCCAACCAATTGTGTTTTTTTCCGTTGTGTGTAACTTATTATTTAACTTATTGTGTGCATAATGTTGCTGCTACCGTCTCTTATGACCGAAAATAACTTCTGGACATCAGAACAGCGATTACTCACCGCGGACTGAAATAAATGTTTTCCTTTAACGAGCCCGAAGTCCTTTGTGTAGAAGGATATCCTGCTTTCACTGGAACAGGCCCAGATCCCCGCCTTTTGTGTGAAGAAAAGGGGCCGCAGATCGGGCATCCTTCTGAAAATCTGTTTGGCGAGCGAGTAAACTCCCACTGCCATCCTTTCTTCTTGCTAACGTGCAATCATTGGATAATAAAATTGATGACCTATGATTTAAGATTATCCTACCAACGTTACAGTTTTTAATGACCCACTTTATGTTTCACCGAGACGTGGCTGAACAAAGACAAGGACAATAGAGTTAGCGGGATTTTCCTTGCACTGGCAGAAAAGACGCTACACCTAGTAAGACGAGGGGTGGGGGTGTGTGTTTATTTGCCAATAACAACTGGTGCGCGATGTCTAATATTAAATAAGTCTCGAAGTATTGCTCGCCTGAGGTAGAGTACCTTACTGTTGTCTACAGCTTATCATATCTACCAAGAGTTCATCTATATTATTCCTAGCTGTCTATTTACCACCACAGATCGAAGCTGGCACTAAGACCGCTCTCAACCAACTCTATAAGGCCATAAGGAAAGAAGAAAATGCTCACCCAGACACGGCGCTCCTAGTGGCCGGGGACTTTAATGCAAGTAAACTTAAATCAGTTTTACCAAATTTTTACCAGCATGTCACATGTGCAACCAGAGAAAAAAAAACCTAGACCACCTTTACTCCACACACAGAGACACGCACAAAGTTCTCCCCCGCCCTCCATTTGGCAAATCTGACCATAATTCTATCCTCCTGATTCCTGCTTACAAGCAAAAACGAAAGCAGGAAGTACCAGCGACTCGCTCACTACGGATGTGGTCAGAGGATGCGGATGCTACACTACAGGACTGTTTTGCTAGCACACACTGGAATATCTTCTGGGATTCCTCCAATGGCATTGGAGTACACCACCTCAGTCATCGGCTTCATCAATAAGTGCATAGGCAATGTCGTCCCCACAGTGACTATATGTACATATCCCAACCAGAAGCCATGGATTACAGGAAACATCCGCATCGAGCTTAAGGCTAGAGCTGCCGCTTGAATATCCCAGCTGCTGACCAAGTTCTCAGATACTTGAATAGCTGCTGACCAAGTTCACAACACCAAAAATGGTGACAAACAACACTTCTGAAGAGAAGAGAAAACAGTTGGTCACTGCATTGAAGCATTACACACACATGATTTAAAAGAAGAACAATTGCCTGTTTCACCCTAAATGCAGAACATGTACAGGACACAATTCAACAGAGACAGACCATTTTACCTAATAGGCAGAAAAACGGTCACCAGAAGTTCATCCCCTTTCCAAGAACTTGTGTTTTATGACAGAGAATTTACATAATTGGGAACCTGAAGTGATGAATGCATACTTAAGTCAATGCATATAACTGTGTGTCGTGACTGGACTATCATTAATGTGATGACATGCTATTTATCAAATAATTACCTAACATTTAATTATTACATGATTTAATTAATCATGCAACAATTAACTCATTAGTAACCTGGGGCACCACGGAAAAGTTTTTTTAACAAGTTACCGTTTTCCGAATAAACTCTTAACATATTTACGCTTGTATGTTTTTGCTGTCTCTGTTGAAAACACTCGATCCGTCTGGGGAGTAATTTGACGGAAAGTCTCTGGTTTGTCCACCAGAGATCAAAGTCTTTCGTAGTTGTTTAACTCTGTTATTATGGATACGTCAGGCGTACCAATGGTCGTTTGATACGGAAATGTTCTTTCAGAGTACCACTCGGTTGTTCCCTATCAAGGATACTAGACTAAAGTACTTAAAAACCTGCAGACTGAATGTTCCTGTCTTCATCTTCTTCACTCGAGAAAGCTTCAGAGTTTCTAGTAATTCCGTACCTTTCAGCTCACGCTGCACGTAACTGGCCTATAGAGTGGTAACCATTTTGGCGTGGGGATGCACGTCCTCACGTTCTCTGGTCTTTAGTTTTGTAGATTTCTTACCGTGCGTCTACTTGGTATATAGAGTGGTAGCCATTTCAACGTGGGGACTCCCGTCCTCATGTTTTCTTGACTAATGTAAATTTTGTCAGCGGGACCTTTTATACCCTCTGGGGGGAAAAAGGGTGGTTCCATTACATTTGGCATAATGTCTGTGCTCACGTGGGCGTGGCCACTGACTTGGTTAAGACTATATATAAAAACAAATCTCTCATTTAGAAGGCTAACATCACATTTCTTCTTCTCACAAATAGTTTAATATTTAATCATATACGTTCCACAACATCTAGATGTGAATCTGATCACTGGGAAATATACACATTCAGAGATACAGTTATGTTGTTCTCCTGTCCTTAGTTACATCACAAATTAGTAATGAATTTGACATTATTGTTCTTTAAGTGCCCACGGACCCTTCCAACTGGTTGGAATACAGAAATATTGTTTCAGTAATCAACCTTTTTCATGTTACCATACTGCAAAGTCTTTCTCTGTGGTAATGCAAATGGATTTTCAACTTTCATTTTGGCAGAGTGGGGAAAAGAGTTTAGGTATTTAAACCTGTAGAGGGGGGGGGGGGCTATGATCCTCACCCAAAAGGGCAAGCCATGACACTCGAGATTGAAGACGTTTCCCTTTGTACTAGCCTTTTCACTTTGATGTGACTGCTTGTACCCCAGAGCGCTCTGCATAAAGATGTTACCTCGACCACAACCATTGACTTAACTCTTCTCCTTTACAGAGTCAACTTGTTCCTGAAGATCTCTATCGAAACAGTCATGGAAGCCACACTGACAGCCAGTGAGCGCCAGGTAAAGGAACAGAAAGAGCTACTGCTTTCACTGAGAGCCACAGTGGAGGAACTGAAGAGAGAGAACAGAGAGAGACCGAAGGTAGCCTTCTCAGCTTCACTGTCTGAAACCAAAGGACCATACAGTACTGACATCACCCTGGTCTACAAGCATGTCTTCACCAACACTGGCAATGCTTACAGTCCGGTGACTGGCATCTTTAAGGCGCCGGTGCGTGGAATCTACTACTTCAGATTCACTGCCTTTGGATACACATCCAAACATAGAAGAGTGTCCCTGTACAAAGGAGGACAACTAATGGTGACTGTGACTGACATTAGCACACCACATGATGGAGAAGACAGTGGATCCAATGGTGTCACCCTGCAGCTGGAAAAAGGTGAAGAGGTCTACACACGTCTTAAAGCAGAACATCAAGTCTATGATGACGGGGCTCACCACACCACCTTCACTGGTTTCCTGATCTCCGCTTAGGAAGCAGACTAACAAAAAACTAACATTTGATTACAAAGTCTTGTGTCAGCTTTTTTATTCAGTAAAATTGTTAATGAATAGATGTTAACAGTTCCAGTGATTTTATATTCTCTAAACTAAACTAGAAAAACATTGAAACTAGGTTTTGATAACAATGTGTAAATCCTTTACATCGTTTTTGATTTGCTACTGAAATACATCGACTGTGGTGTTTTATGCGATGCTTAAGACATTGAGTTGTATGTTTGATTTAAAATATAATAAGATTAATAAGATACACACTGAATTGTCTAAGTTTTTAAAAAATATTGAGAGATGTATGGTATGCATGAATATTCTCCAACCGCCCCCTCCTTCCAAAAATGTAAGAAACGTTTTTAAATGTAAATTCGATCCGTTTCTGTGTTCATGTTTTAAATTAATTTTGACATGTTGATTTACACATGTTTGCCAATCTGGGATAGGAGGCTGTCTTTGACAATTGTTTCATGAAATTCATCATTGTATACAATCGAATCATTTCCTAGCATGATTGATAAGGTGCTATGGAGAATATGACTGCCGTAATAATGAGTGTGTTTTGGACGCCGGTAATCAGAAAGGAGTGAAGGTATTGTTTGGCTTTTCATTTGGTGCCAGCACCCTGTATGTTATTTAAACACAACCTGGACATGCTCTAGTAGGAGTCTACACAATGTCAGGCACACAATACCATTCTGGACAACATATATTAATCAGTATCGGACCGTCATTCTGGACAACATATATTAATCAATATCGGACCGTCATTCTGGACAACATATATTAATCAATACCGGACCGTCATTCTGGACAACATATATTAATCAGTATCGGACCGTCATTCTGGACAACATATATTAATCAATACCGGACCGTCATTCTGGACAACATATATTAATCAGTATCGGACCGTCATTCTGGACAACATATATTAATCAGTATCGGACCGTCATTCTGGACAACATATATTAATCAGTATCGGACCGTCATTCTGGACAACATATATTAATCAATACCGGACCGTCATTCTGGACAACATATATTAATCAGTATCAGACCGTCATTCTGGACAACATATATTAATCAATACCGGACCGTCATTCTGGACAACATATATTAATCAGAATTGGACCGTCATTCTGGATAACATATATTAATCAGTATCGGACCGTCATTCTGGACAACATATATTAATCAGTATCGGACCGTCATTCTGGACAACATATATTAATCAGTATCGGACCGTCATTCTGGACAACATATATTAATCAGAATTGGACCGTCATTCTGGACAACATATATTAATCAATATCAGACCGTCATTCTGGACAACATATATTAATCAGAATTGGACCGTCATTCTGGACAACATATATTAATCAATATCAGACCGTCATTCTGGACAACAGGAATTGAAAACATCAACATCCCTCTTTCTGAAACTTTTTTGGTCATGCATACTGAAAATACATGCATATTTAGGTTCTCCAAAATATGTTGTCGTGGCTCACAGACAGATGGTTTGCATCACTGATACAGTATGAGTGTGAATGGACAAGAGGAGGGCTGTATGTGGAATGACAGCAGCCTTGCACTGAGCACTGTTTCACCTTGGTTGAGTTGTTGCCTATCTTTTACATTCTGTCATTTCCTCAACTCTCAGGTGGTTCGGTGGTTGACATCATGCATGTATAGAGAGGGAGGAGTTATCCACACACGCACCATACATGGCTTTATATGGAACACACTGAGGTGCAACGTCATTGGATGTCAGGGAGAGTTGGAGGGAGGTGGAGAGGGATGGAGAGTTGGAGGGAGGTGGAGAAGGATGGAGAGTTGGAGGGAGGTGGAGAAGGATGGAGAGTTGGAGGTAGAGAAGGATGGAGAGTTGGAGGGAGGTGGAGAAGGATGGAGAGTTGGAGGTAGAGAAGGATGGAGAGTTGGAGGGAGGTGGAGAAGGATGGAGAGTTGGAGGTAGAGAAGGATGGAGAGTTGGAGGGAGGTGGAGAAGGATGGAGAGTTGGAGGGAGGTGGAGAAGGATGGAGAGTTGAAGGGAGGTGGAGAAGGATGGAGAGTTGAAGGGAGGTGGAGAAGGATGGAGAGTTGAAGGGAGGTGGAGAAGGATGGAGAGTTGAAGGGAGGTGGAGAAGGATGGAGAGTTGGAGGGAGGTGGAGAAGGATGGAGAGTTGGAGGTAGAGAAGGATGGAGAGTTGAAGGGAGGTGGAGAAGGATGGAGAGTTGGAGGTAGAGAAGGATGGAGAGTTGAAGGGAGGTGGAGAAGGATGGAGAGTTAGAGGGAGGTGGAGAAGGATGGAGAGTTGGTGGAGAAGGATGGAGAGTTGAAGGGAGGTGAAGGATGGAGAGTTGGAGGGAGGTAGAGGAGGAGGGAGAGAGAGACACACACAAACACACAGAGGGACAGAAATGTAGTGTTACAAGGTCGTGAGAGCAGACCATTACCAAGTCCCCACATCTCTCCTCTAGTAGATACCAACCCAATTAGATTTCATAACAATCAATCAGAAATATAAGATGTGCTCTGGACACAACCAGATGTGTGTGTAACGTAATATCATTGCTAAACTGGAACATCTTTTGAAGAATACCTCTAAGGTGATATCATTTATTCAGAAGACGCTTCAGCTAAACAATAGCAGATGTGGAAATAGAATTGAGTACACATTGTCAACATAGCTCCCGTAAACATGCACAGTTCCCCTCCCAAATGGCACCCTATTCCCTGCATAGTGCACTAGAACATATGAGGCTCTGGTCAAAAGTAGTGCACTATGTAGGGAATAGGTCTGCCGTTCGGGAGGTTATGTAAGATAAGATCACAATGTTCTTTTTAGAATACCAAACCAAAACTCTTTCACCAATCGGAGAGAACATTTGCCCTAAGAAATGTGGGTTTTATGAAAACAGGATATCCCCTACATAAACAATAACAGAAACAACAACTGTTTCTATTCCAAACAGGTGAAGATAATTATGTCATTTAATCTGGTGCCTTTATGGGTGAATACTGACACTCACATGTCTGTGCCAGGCCAACAAAACTACATCCTGTCTGCTAGTACCTGCGTCTGATCAA
>NW_026600367.1:0-41393 GCF_029448725.1 Salvelinus fontinalis
ATGAGGAGCATGTCATCAGGACATAGAATAAACACATGTCCCCTCCTGAACCACCTGCAGGGACATGAGGAGCATGTCATCAGGACATAGAATAAACACAACATGTCCCCTCCTGAACCACCTGCAGGGACATGAGGAGCATGTCATCAGGACATAGAATAAACACATGTCCCCTCCTGAACCACCTGCAGGGACATGAGGAGCATGCCATCAGGACATAGAATAAACACATGTCCCCTCCTGAACCACCTGCAGGGACATGAGGAGCATGTCATCAGGACATAGAATAAACACATGTCCCCTCCTGAACCACCTGCAGGGACATGAGGAGCATGTCATCAGGACATAGAATAAACACAACATGTCCCCTCCTGAACCACCTGCAGGGACATGAGGAGCATGTCATCAGGACATAGAATAAACACATGTCCCCTCCTGAACCACCTGCAGGGACATGAGGAGCATGCCATCAGGACATAGAATAAACACAACATGTCCCCTCCTGAACCACCTGCAGGGACATGAGGAGCATGTCATCAGGACATAGAATAAACACATGTCCCCTCCTGAACCACCTGCAGGGACATGAGGAGCATGTCATCAGGACATAGAATAAACACATGTCCCCTCCTGAACCACCTGCAGGGACATGAGGAGCATGTCATCAGGACATAGAATAAACACATGTCCCCTCCTGAACCACCTGCAGGGACATGAGGAGCATGTCATCAGGACATAGAATAAACACATGTCCCCTCCTGAACCACCTGCAGGGACATGAGGAGCATGTCATCAGGACATAGAATAAACACATGTCCCCTCCTGAACCACCTGCAGGGACATGAGGAGCATGTCATCAGGACATAGAATAAACACAACATGTCCCCTCCTGAACCACCTGCAGGGACATGAGGAGCATGTCATCAGGACATGGAATAAACACATGTCCCCTCCTGAACCACCTGCAGGGACATGAGGAGCATGTCATCAGGACATAGAATAAACACATGTCCCCTCCTGAACCACCTGCAGGGACATGAGGAGCATGTCATCAGGACATAGAATAAACACATGTCCCCTCCTGAACCACCTGCAGGGACATGAGGAGCATGTCATCAGGACATAGAATAAACACAACATGTCCCCTCCAGGGACAATAAAGTAAGACCGGTCTTTTTACAGGACATTTACGATTGATCCCACATCTGCAGACTTAACCATCGATGCCATCTCCGCGAACATCGGGGAAATGGCCTTTAGAAGGCGCCTTGTTGGCCGTGCAGTGCGCTTGTCGACCACATGCCTTTGATTGAATCGCTGCCTATGTTTGTGCCCAACCTTCCCTGCCCAGTAAAGACTCACCATGGAGAGGTAGCAGAGGTGTTGGCACACCTGACAGCGTCGGTCCGAGGGGTCGAGCCTCAGCCACTGGCGCTGGATCCTCCTGCTCTCTGACGAGGCCTGGTTGTCATGGCTACAGTAGCGGGCAACAGACCGCAGCCCGGCGTCAAACAGATCCCTGCGCTGTCTCAACTCTGTATCCCTGGAACAGGTAGAGCAGACGGGTGTATCGTCTGTCATCAATGGCTACTGTTTCCTTTTTTTTAAGTTGTGGAAAGGGTCAATTTGCAATAGGTACATGTTGTACTTTTAAATGAATGATGTATAGCTATTGATTCTTAAGAGTGGTTACATTTCTCCAGCCCCATCCCACAGCTGTTTATTGAATCCCATATTGTCCTTTTAAGAGTAACATTACATTCCATGTATGATGATACTGTGATCTACAATGATACTGTGATCTACAATGAAACTGTGATCTACAATGATAATACTGCTATTAATACTGTGATCTACAATGATAATACTGCTATTAATACTGTGATCTACAATGATACTGTGATCTACAAATATAGTACTGCTATTAATACTGTGATCTACAATGATACTGTGATCTACAATGATAATAATGTGATCTACAATGATACTGTGATCTACAATGATAATACTGCTATTAATACTGTGATCTACAATGATACTGTGATCTACAATGATAATACTGCTATTAATACTGTGATCTACAATAATACTGTGATCGACAATGATACTGTGATCTACAATGATAATACTGCTATTAATACTGTGATCTACAATGATACTGTGATCTACAATGATAATACTGCTATTAATACTGTGATCTACAATAATACTGTGATCGACAATGATACTGTGATCTACAATGATAATACTGCTATTAATACTCTGATCTACAATAATACTCTGATCTACAATAATACTGTGATCTACAATAATACTCTGATCTACAATAATACTCTGATCTACAATAATACTGTGATCTACAATAATACTCTGATCTACAATAATACTCTGATCTACAATAATACTGTGATCTACAATGATAATACTGCTATTAATACTCTGATCTACAATAATACTCTGATCTACAATAATACTGTGATCTACAATAATACTCTGATCTACAATAATACTGCGATCTACAATGATACTGTGATCTACAATAATAATGTGATCTACAATGATACTGTGATCTACAATGATAATACTGTGATCTACAATAATACTGTGATCTACAATGATACTGTGATCTACAATAATACTGTGATCTACAATGATAATACTGTGATCTACAATGATGCTGTGATCTACAATGATAATAATGTGATCTACAATGATACTACTGTGATCTACAATGATGCTGTGATCTACAATGATAATAATGTGATCTACAATGATGCTGTGATCTACAATGATAATAATGTGATCTACAATGATAATACTGTGATCTACAATAATACTGTGATCTACAATGATAATACTGTGATCTACAATGATAATACTGTGATCTACAATGATAATACTGTGATCTACAATGATACTGTGATCTACAATGATACTGTGATCTACAATGATACTGTGATCTACAATGATAATACTGTGATCTACAATGATAATACTGTGATCTACAATGATAATACTGTGATCTACAATGATAATACTGTGATCTACAATGATACTGTGATCTACAATGATACTGTGATCTACAATGATAATAATGTGATCTACAATGATGCTGTGATCTACAATGATAATAATGTGATCTACAATGATACTGTGATCTACAATAATACTGTGATCTACAATGATAATACTGTGATCTACAATGATAATGTGATCTACAATGATAATACTGTGATCTACAATGATAATACTGTGATCTACAATGATAATACTGTGATCTACAATGATAATACTGTGATCTACAATGATAATACTGTGATCTACAATGATACTGTGATCTACAATGATACTGTGATCTACAATAATACTGTGATCTACAATGATACTGTGATCTACAATAATACTGTGATCTACAATGATAATACTGTGATCTACAATAATACTGTGATCTACAATGATAATACTGTGATCTACAATGATACTGTGATCTACAATAATACTGTGATCTACAATGATAATACTGTGATCTACAATAATACTGTGATCTACAATGATAATACTGTGATCTACAATGATACTGTGATCTACAATGATAATAATGTGATCTACAATGATGCTGTGATCTACAATGATGCTGTGATCTACAATAATAATGTGATCTACAATGATAATAATGTGATCTACAATGATGCTGTGATCTACAATGATACTGTGATCTACAATAATACTGTGATCTACAATGATACTGTGATCTACAATGATAATACTGTGATCTACAATAATACTGTGATCTACAATGATACTGTGATCTACAATAATACTGTGATCTACAATGATAATACTGTGATCTACAATGATAATACTGTGATCTACAATAATACTGTGATCTACAATGATAATACTGTGATCTACAATAATACTGTGATCTACAATGATAATACTGTGATCTACAATGATAATACTGTGATCTACAATAATACTGTGATCTACAATGATAATACTGTGATCTACAATAATACTGTGATCTACAATGATAATAATGTGATCTACAATGATAATACTGTGATCTATAATAATACTGTGATCTACAATGATAATACTGTGATCTACAATGATAATACTGTGATCTACAATAATACTGTGATCTACAATGATAATACTGTGATCTACAATAATACTGTGATCTACAATGATAATACTGTGATCTACAATGATACTCTGATCTACAATAATACTGTGATCTACAATGATACTGTGATCTACAATGATACTGTGATCTACAATGATAATACTCTGATCTACAATGATACTGTGATCTACAATGATAATACTCTGATCTACAATGATACTGTGATCTACAATGATAATACTTTGATCTACAATGATACTGTGATCTACAATGATAATACTCTGATCTACAATGATAATAATGTGATCTACAATGATACTGTGATCTACAATGATAATAATGTGATCTACAATGATACTGTGATCTACAATAATAATGTGATCTACAATAATACTGTGATCTACAATGATAATAATGTGATCTACAATGATAATACTGTGATCTACAATGATACTGTGATCTACAATGATACTGTGATCGACAATGATAATAATGTGATCTACAATGATAATACTGTGATCTACAATGATAATACTGTGATCTACAATGATAATACTGCTATTAATACTCTGATCTACAATAATACTCTGATCTACAATAATACTGTGATCTACAATAATACTCTGATCTACAATAATACTCTGATCTACAATAATACTGTGATCTACAATAATACTCTGATCTACAATAATACTCTGATCTACAATAATACTGTGATCTACAATGATAATACTGCTATTAATACTCTGATCTACAATAATACTGTGATCTACAATGATACTGTGATCTACAATAATAATGTGATCTACAATGATACTGTGATCTACAATGATAATACTGTGATCTACAATAATACTGTGATCTACAATGATACTGTGATCTACAATAATACTGTGATCTACAATGATAATACTGTGATCTACAATGATGCTGTGATCTACAATGATAATAATGTGATCTACAATGATACTACTGTGATCTACAATGATGCTGTGATCTACAATGATAATAATGTGATCTACAATGATGCTGTGATCTACAATGATAATAATGTGATCTACAATGATAATACTGTGATCTACAATAATACTGTGATCTACAATGATAATACTGTGATCTACAATGATAATACTGTGATCTACAATGATAATACTGTGATCTACAATGATACTGTGATCTACAATGATAATACTGTGATCTACAATGATACTGTGATCTACAATGATAATACTGTGATCTACAATGATAATACTGTGATCTACAATGATAATACTGTGATCTACAATGATACTGTGATCTACAATGATACTGTGATCTACAATGATACTGTGATCTACAATGATAATAATGTGATCTACAATGATGCTGTGATCTACAATGATAATAATGTGATCTACAATGATACTGTGATCTACAATAATACTGTGATCTACAATGATAATACTGTGATCTACAATGATAATGTGATCTACAATGATAATACTGTGATCTACAATGATAATACTGTGATCTACAATGATAATACTGTGATCTACAATGATAATACTGTGATCTACAATGATAATACTGTGATCTACAATGATACTGTGATCTACAATGATACTGTGATCTACAATGATACTGTGATCTACAATAATACTGTGATCTACAATGATAATACTGTGATCTACAATAATACTGTGATCTACAATGATAATACTGTGATCTACAATGATACTGTGATCTACAATAATACTGTGATCTACAATGATAATACTGTGATCTACAATAATACTGTGATCTACAATGATAATACTGTGATCTACAATGATACTGTGATCTACAATGATAATAATGTGATCTACAATGATGCTGTGATCTACAATGATGCTGTGATCTACAATAATAATGTGATCTACAATGATAATAATGTGATCTACAATGATGCTGTGATCTACAATGATACTGTGATCTACAATAATACTGTGATCTACAATGATACTGTGATCTACAATGATAATACTGTGATCTACAATAATACTGTGATCTACAATGATACTGTGATCTACAATAATACTGTGATCTACAATGATAATACTGTGATCTACAATGATAATACTGTGATCTACAATAATACTGTGATCTACAATGATAATACTGTGATCTACAATAATACTGTGATCTACAATGATAATACTGTGATCTACAATGATAATACTGTGATCTACAATGATAATACTGTGATCTACAATGATAATACTGTGATCTACAATGATACTGTGATCTACAATGATACTGTGATCTACAATGATACTGTGATCTACAATGATAATACTGTGATCTACAATGATAATACTGTGATCTACAATGATAATACTGTGATCTACAATGATAATACTGTGATCTACAATGATACTGTGATCTACAATGATACTGTGATCTACAATGATAATAATGTGATCTACAATGATGCTGTGATCTACAATGATAATAATGTGATCTACAATGATACTGTGATCTACAATAATACTGTGATCTACAATGATAATACTGTGATCTACAATGATAATGTGATCTACAATGATAATACTGTGATCTACAATGATAATACTGTGATCTACAATGATAATACTGTGATCTACAATGATAATACTGTGATCTACAATGATAATACTGTGATCTACAATGATACTGTGATCTACAATGATACTGTGATCTACAATAATACTGTGATCTACAATGATACTGTGATCTACAATAATACTGTGATCTACAATGATAATACTGTGATCTACAATAATACTGTGATCTACAATGATAATACTGTGATCTACAATGATACTGTGATCTACAATAATACTGTGATCTACAATGATAATACTGTGATCTACAATAATACTGTGATCTACAATGATAATACTGTGATCTACAATGATACTGTGATCTACAATGATAATAATGTGATCTACAATGATGCTGTGATCTACAATGATGCTGTGATCTACAATAATAATGTGATCTACAATGATAATAATGTGATCTACAATGATGCTGTGATCTACAATGATACTGTGATCTACAATAATACTGTGATCTACAATGATACTGTGATCTACAATGATAATACTGTGATCTACAATAATACTGTGATCTACAATGATACTGTGATCTACAATAATACTGTGATCTACAATGATAATACTGTGATCTACAATGATAATACTGTGATCTACAATAATACTGTGATCTACAATGATAATACTGTGATCTACAATAATACTGTGATCTACAATGATAATACTGTGATCTACAATGATAATACTGTGATCTACAATAATACTGTGATCTACAATGATAATACTGTGATCTACAATAATACTGTGATCTACAATGATAATAATGTGATCTACAATGATAATACTGTGATCTACAATAATACTGTGATCTACAATGATAATACTGTGATCTACAATGATAATACTGTGATCTACAATAATACTGTGATCTACAATGATAATACTGTGATCTACAATAATACTGTGATCTACAATGATAATACTGTGATCTACAATGATACTCTGATCTACAATAATACTGTGATCTACAATGATACTGTGATCTACAATGATACTGTGATCTACAATGATAATACTCTGATCTACAATGATACTGTGATCTACAATGATAATACTCTGATCTACAATGATACTGTGATCTACAATGATAATACTTTGATCTACAATGATACTGTGATCTACAATGATAATACTCTGATCTACAATGATAATAATGTGATCTACAATGATACTGTGATCTACAATGATAATAATGTGATCTACAATGATACTGTGATCTACAATAATAATGTGATCTACAATAATACTGTGATCTACAATGATAATAATGTGATCTACAATGATAATACTGTGATCTACAATGATACTGTGATCTACAATGATACTGTGATCGACAATGATAATAATGTGATCTACAATGATAATACTGTGATCTACAATGATAATACTGTGATCTACAATGATAATACTGCTATTAATACTCTGATCTACAATAATACTCTGATCTACAATAATACTGTGATCTACAATAATACTCTGATCTACAATAATACTCTGATCTACAATAATACTGTGATCTACAATAATACTCTGATCTACAATAATACTCTGATCTACAATAATACTGTGATCTACAATGATAATACTGCTATTAATACTCTGATCTACAATAATACTGTGATCTACAATGATACTGTGATCTACAATAATAATGTGATCTACAATGATACTGTGATCTACAATGATAATACTGTGATCTACAATAATACTGTGATCTACAATGATACTGTGATCTACAATAATACTGTGATCTACAATGATAATACTGTGATCTACAATGATGCTGTGATCTACAATGATAATAATGTGATCTACAATGATACTACTGTGATCTACAATGATGCTGTGATCTACAATGATAATAATGTGATCTACAATGATGCTGTGATCTACAATGATAATAATGTGATCTACAATGATAATACTGTGATCTACAATAATACTGTGATCTACAATGATAATACTGTGATCTACAATGATAATACTGTGATCTACAATGATAATACTGTGATCTACAATGATACTGTGATCTACAATGATAATACTGTGATCTACAATGATACTGTGATCTACAATGATAATACTGTGATCTACAATGATAATACTGTGATCTACAATGATAATACTGTGATCTACAATGATACTGTGATCTACAATGATACTGTGATCTACAATGATACTGTGATCTACAATGATAATAATGTGATCTACAATGATGCTGTGATCTACAATGATAATAATGTGATCTACAATGATACTGTGATCTACAATAATACTGTGATCTACAATGATAATACTGTGATCTACAATGATAATGTGATCTACAATGATAATACTGTGATCTACAATGATAATACTGTGATCTACAATGATAATACTGTGATCTACAATGATAATACTGTGATCTACAATGATAATAATGTGATCTACAATGATGCTGTGATCTACAATGATGCTGTGATCTACAATAATAATGTGATCTACAATGATAATAATGTGATCTACAATGATGCTGTGATCTACAATGATACTGTGATCTACAATAATACTGTGATCTACAATGATACTGTGATCTACAATGATAATACTGTGATCTACAATAATACTGTGATCTACAATGATACTGTGATCTACAATGATACTGTGATCTACAATGATACTGTGATCTACAATAATACTGTGATCTACAATGATAATACTGTGATCTACAATGATACTGTGATCTACAATAATACTGTGATCTACAATGATAATACTGTGATCTACAATAATACTGTGATCTACAATGATAATACTGTGATCTACAATGATACTGTGATCTACAATGATAATAATGTGATCTACAATGATGCTGTGATCTACAATGATGCTGTGATCTACAATAATAATGTGATCTACAATGATAATAATGTGATCTACAATGATGCTGTGATCTACAATGATACTGTGATCTACAATAATACTGTGATCTACAATGATACTGTGATCTACAATGATAATACTGTGATCTACAATAATACTGTGATCTACAATGATACTGTGATCTACAATAATACTGTGATCTACAATGATAATACTGTGATCTACAATGATAATACTGTGATCTACAATAATACTGTGATCTACAATGATAATACTGTGATCTACAATAATACTGTGATCTACAATGATAATACTGTGATCTACAATGATAATACTGTGATCTACAATAATACTGTGATCTACAATGATAATACTGTGATCTACAATAATACTGTGATCTACAATGATAATAATGTGATCTACAATGATAATACTGTGATCTACAATAATACTGTGATCTACAATGATAATACTGTGATCTACAATGATAATACTGTGATCTACAATAATACTGTGATCTACAATGATAATACTGTGATCTACAATAATACTGTGATCTACAATGATAATACTGTGATCTACAATGATACTCTGATCTACAATAATACTGTGATCTACAATGATACTGTGATCTACAATGATACTGTGATCTACAATGATAATACTCTGATCTACAATGATACTGTGATCTACAATGATAATACTCTGATCTACAATGATACTGTGATCTACAATGATAATACTTTGATCTACAATGATACTGTGATCTACAATGATAATACTCTGATCTACAATGATAATAATGTGATCTACAATGATACTGTGATCTACAATGATAATAATGTGATCTACAATGATACTGTGATCTACAATAATAATGTGATCTACAATAATACTGTGATCTACAATGATAATAATGTGATCTACAATGATAATACTGTGATCTACAATGATACTGTGATCTACAATGATACTGTGATCGACAATGATAATAATGTGATCTACAATGATAATACTGTGATCTACAATGATAATACTGTGATCTACAATAATAATGTGATCTACAATGATAATAATGTGATCTACAATGATAATACTGTGATCTACAATGATACTGTGATCTACAATGATACTGTGATCTACAATGATACTGTGATCTACAATAATACTGTGATCTACAATGATACTGTGATCTACAATGATACTGTGATCTACAATAATACTCTGATCTACAATAATACTGTGATCTACAATGATAATACTGTGATCTACAATGATACTGTGATCTACAATGATAATAATGTGATCTACAATGATAATACTGTGATCTACAATGATACTGTGATCTACAATGATACTGTGATCTACAATAATACTGTGATCTACAATGATAATACTGTGATCTACAATAATACTCTGATCTACAATAATACTCTGATCTACAATAATACTGTGATCTACAATGATACTGTGATCTACAATGAAACTGTGATCTACAATAATACTGTGATCTACAATGATAATAATGTGATCTACAATGATAATAATGTGATCTACAATGATAATAATGTGATCTACAATGATACTGTGATCTACAATGATAATAATGTGATCTACAATGATGCTGTGATCTACAATGATAATACTGTGATCTACAATGATAATAATGTGATCTACAATGATAATAATGTGATCTACAATGATGCTGTGATCTACAATGATAATAATGTGATCTACAATGATGCTGTGATCTACAATGATGCTGTGATCTACAATGATAATAATGTGATCTACAATGATGCTGTGATCTACAATGATAATAATGTGATCTACAATGATACTGTGATCTACAATGATAATACTGCTATTGATACTGTGATCTACAATGATACTGTGATCTACAATAATACTGTGATCTACAATGATAATACTGTGATCTACAATGATACTGTGATCTACAATGATAATAATGTGATCTACAATGATGCTGTGATCTACAATAATAATGTGATCTACAATGATAATAATGTGATCTACAATGATAATAATGTGATCTACAATGATGCTGTGATCTACAATGATAATAATGTGATCTACAATGATGCTGTGATCTACAATGATGCTGTGATCTACAATGATAATAATGTGATCTACAATGATGCTGTGATCTACAATGATGCTGTGATCTACAATGATAATAATGTGATCTACAATGATGCTGTGATCTACAATGATGCTGTGATCTACAATAATAATGTGATCTACAATGATAATAATGTGATCTACAATGATACTGTGATCTACAATGATAATACTGTGATCTACAATGATGCTGTGATCTACAAATATAGTACTGCTATTGATACTGTGATTGATACTGTGATACTGTGTTAAATAGTTAAACCCACCTGAGGTCTTTGAGAAGTGAGGTCATGGTACTCAGAATGACACCATTCTCCCGTTTAGATTCTGACATTGCGATCTGGTACAGCAACTTCTCCATGGAGAAAGACCTCTCTATGCGTCGACATTTCAGCTCCTGGGGAGGAGAGGTAAGAGATATTCGAACATTTGATATGACAGGGTCTTTTCACAACATATCCCAGTTCAGATTAATGGATGTGCTCAGTTTGGTAAACCCTCGCAAATCCCTCCTTTCATGCAGTAGATGTGTAGGGAACTAAAATCCATGTGGATAACAGAATCTTTGATAGTGAATTGACCAGCGGAAGACTGGGTACACAGAGGCGCTCTCTACCCTCAGTTTGTCCGCTCTATCTGAACTGACTGACTGATAGACAGACTGACTGACTGACTAAACTATGCGTTGCCTTTGCCAGGAAGCTGGTTAAGTCAGACTTTAGAGCCTGGTTACCACCCCTTCGTGAGGAGCTTTCAGGACTGGAACTCAGTCAGGAACTCAGTCAAACTGGACACCCCAAGATGTACAGGAGCATGGAGAGGTACAGGACAGGTACAGGAGTTCATACTCTATGTGGTCAGACCCCTAAACGAAAATGGATTTTCGTTAATTTTAGCAAAGACATTTATATCATTTTGCAATTGTCTTGTATAACAATATCTATTTTTTTAATTGTAACAGAAAGCGTAATTCTGATTTTTTTAAATGGAGAATTGAATCTGTATTAATGTTGAAGACCAATACATTAAACCAACTGATCTTGTAGCTTTATCTGTGAAAACAACATTTATTATGCCGATGCCAACGACTAGTAACGCTATACTAAATACTACAGTAATGTTAGCATGGCAGGTAACATTATAATAATACATTATGTACTGAATTAAACTATACTCTTCTTTCAACTAATAGCTTTTCCTTCAAGTATTGATACGACGGGGGGCTCCAACCTTGGCAGCCTGGTATCCCGTGTTCAGCCACTGGGGGGTGGCGAAGTGCACTGTCTCGGAGACGCTGTAGCCGCAGCACACCTTGGAGACGAACGCTGCCGGGAAACAGACGACGAACTGGCCACTCTTCTGGACGGTCCGGTGCACTTTGACCCCTGCTCCACACAGCACCTCCGGAGAGATCTGGAGGGAGGGAGGGAGAGAGAGAACATGTATTACCTGACGACCAAGTCTCCATCCCAGATGGCATCCTCTTCCAGATATAGTGCACTACTTGCACCCTGTTCCCTATATAGTGCAGAACTTTTCACCAGAGCCCAGTGTGTATGTGTGCGCACAGTGTTTATGTAGTCCATGTTTGTGTGGACAGTGTTTCTGTAGTCCATGTTTGTACTGTATGTGTATGCTGTGTATCCTGCAGTCACACCATGATGTTGTTCTCCAACATCTCCAGTCCTGGGGTTCCATTAGCCTGCAGTAGTGTGTGAACCACCTTGTCCAGCTTCACCTTCTCCTCAGCAGGAATACAGTACCTGAACACCGGGTTACATGGGTTATTAGGATCTAACTGTGTATCACTATACGATAACATGTTGGAGTTAGTGGACACATGTCATAGCACTAGTAAATAATAATAATATCCTTGTCTGGCAATGAAACTTCATTTTTATTGTAGTTTTATAGAATTTTATTTGAGCATAACAATTACATTAAGGGGCATTTTATAAGGAGAAAGATTTGCTTTTGGAATTTTCTAAATATTTTCAATATTATTCATTTCCATTTTGGCTCTATACCCGGAAATGCCATTGTCTGGAGAAAAGGATCCCAATTTCAAACTCTCCAAAAAAGTGTAATTATATATATATATATATATATATATTTTTTTTTAACTGGCAATATTTAATATTAACTGAAAAGGGATCTTGTGTAGTAATTTGCAATAGCCCTTATCTCGAAACTGTGATTCCTAAAAGATGTGTCTGGAGATTTGGTGAATTCAAATCAGGAATGAGCAGGGTCAGCTATACCATAATGACCTCTTATCCATGTCCTCATTACATGTAGTGCAACAAGACCACTCATGGTCTGGAAAGTTCTCTACTATCTGATATATTTTAAACAAACAATATAGAAATCACCACGGTCAAAACCCCCCCAAAATATTTTTGTCTAACGTCAACTCCGTCAGAGTGCTGAAAGAATAATTGAATATATTTTACAAATGTAAAATACTTTGAGGCAAAAATGTCTGTTTTGAGTATCTGTTGTCAACTCCGTCCCTGATGGCTAAATCCCTTATGAACTTTTTTTTATTGTTAGAAAAAAATTATCTGAATCACTTTTCTGCAACACATGGTTAAACTGTTGACATATTTGTTGTGATAGATCTAAGGGATAATGTTTCCTTTATAAATGTTGTTTTATGTTCTAAATCTAGAAAAACATGCCAAAATGCTAATAAATGTTTTATGTTTTTAAATCTAGAAAAACATGCCAAAATGCTAATAAATGTTTTATGTTCTGAATCTAGAAAAACATGCCAAAATGCTAAATGTTTTATGTTCTGAATCTAGAAAAACATGCCAAAATGCTAATAAATGTTTTATGTTTTTGAATCTAGAAAAACATGCCAAAATGCTAATAAATGTTTTATGTTTTTAAATCTAGAAAAACATGCCAAAATGCTAATAAATGTTTTATGTTTTTAAATCTAGAAAAACATGCCAAAATGCTAATAAATGTTTTATGTTCTGAATCTAGAAAAACATGCCAAAATGCTAAATGTTTAATGTTCTGAATCTAGAAAAACATGCCAAAATGCTAACAAATGTTTTATGTTCTGAATCTAGAAAAACATGCCAAAATGCTAACAAAATTAGCCCTGGAGCATTATATAGCGTTATAAAAATGCGTTATAAAAATAAGTTTGGAGATTTGCATTTCATATTTGAATAATGTAATGATAGAATTAAACAAACAAGGTCTTCAAACACTTGGACAATAAATGTACAAATGTAATGCATTGTATGGTGTCTGACTGAGTTGATATAAATCCACTTAGTTGTAATTTATGAGAAAAACATTTCTGAATTAGGAGGTTGTTCCTTTACATGGTGTGATATATATATTATTTGGTCTATCAGATATTAAGACAAATATTTGTGGAAGAAAAGTTTATATTGTACCGTCTTTCAAGAATTCCTGATATATATATATATATATATCTATATATATATACACACATATAATAAACTGGGTGGTTCGAGCTCTGAATGCTGATTGGCTGACAGGCGTGGTATATCAGAACGTATACAATTGATACGACAAAACATTTTGCTGCTCTAATTTCATTGGTAACCAGTTTATAATGGCAATAAGGCACCTCGGGGGTTTGTGGTATATGGCCAATATACCACGACTAAGGGCTGTGTCCAGGCACTCCGCAATGCGTCGTGCTTAAGATACCATAAGATACCACACCACCTCGTGCCTTATTGCTTAAATATATACCATTTAGCAGATGATTTTATCCAATAAAGACTTAGTCATACTGCATACATTTGACCTTTTGATGGCCCAGAGAATCAAACCCACTATCCTGGGTTGCGAGCACCATGCTCTACCTACTGAGCCATACAGCGTTTCCTTCATACTGTACTGACCACGCTCAGGGAGTTCTATTAAATCAATCTCCATCAGTTCTATTTGATCAGGCTTGACTAACTGACGCTGAGCTCGTTCTCCATTGGTTGTGGCAGATGGTGAACCTGAGTGACCGTAGGATTAAACTGGGAGAGGGCAGTGAGCAGTGAACCACTACTTACCAAATGCAGTCAGCACCAGTGTGTAAGTAATCAATGTATGGAAGGCGATGATGGTCTCGCGACCAGCATGAGGTAGAGAAGACCATGCCGATGTTCAGCCAAGGAATGGTCACTCCTGTACAACCACAAAGGAAGACATAGTAGACTGTCAAGCTTTTCTAGTCAGTTCAAGTTCACTTAATTCATAGCAGAATGCTATTGAATTGTGTCACCAAAAATGAGGATATACTGAATAAAACAAAAACAAAATAACTAACGCAACATACATTCAAGGAATTGTTGTAATTAAGCTGATGGGCGTCCTTCAGTTCACTCTGCAGCTACTTACAACTGTCTGTATTACAATACAATTTACTGTCATCCTGTGTAACAGGAGAGGGTCATAGGTATAGATGATTACCTGGCACAGCACCAAGATGACGTAAGATGGATCCTGAATTATTGGGAAGGACTGTAAGGTTCCATCCATGTCTTGAGTGGAGACAAGAGAACAGAACACATATAATTATTGGGAAGGACTGTAAGGTTCCATCCATGTCTTGAGTGGAGACAAGAGAACAGAACACATATTTTATGCATGTCCTTATAGGGTCGTAAAATTCCCCTAACTTTCCCAAAATTCCCAGATTCTCCAGAAATCCCAGTTAGAAGATTCCAGGAATCAGGAGGGAATAAGCAGGAAATTCAAAATCCTCCAATCATGTGAAAGAATAATGCCATTAGGTCCTTACTTTGAAAACGTCTCAGACTTTCCAACTGGGAAGCCACTCCCATGAGTTTTAGTGTCCACTTTCCCACAGTGCACTGCAACATGACAATCCCTCTGCTCCACGATGTTCCAGTACTCATGCTGCAATCACAGACAGAAACATTATTGCATTAATGTAGATGAAAAAACAAGTAGTGACAGTAGATCACACAGTGGGATGGCTGACAAGAAAGACAAAAGGAGAGAAGAAATATGTCAATGACCTGATCATTCATCTCCATACTACTTACAGTCCCAGTGGATTATACTACTGATGGTCCCAGTGAATTATACTACTTATGGTCCCAGTGGATTATACTACTTACAGTCCCAGTGGATTATACTACTGATGGTCCCAGTGAATTATACTACTTACGGTCCCAGTGGATTATACTACTTACTGTCTCAGTGAATTATACTACTTATGGTCCCAGTGGATTATACTACTAATGGTCCCAGTGAATTATACTACTAATGGTCCCAGTGAATTATACTACTTATGGGCCCAGTGAATTACACTACTTACGGTCCCAGTGAATTATACTACTTATGGTCCCAGTGAATTATACTACTTATGGTCCCAGTGAATTATACAACGTATGGTCCCAGTGGATTATACTACTTATGGTCCCAGTGAATTATACAACTTATGGTCCCAGTGAATTATACTACTTATGGTCCCAGTGAATTATACTACTTACGGTCCCAGTGAATTACACTACTTATGGTCCCAGTGAATTATACTACTTACGGTCCCTGTGAATTATACAACTTACGGTCCCAGTGAATTATACTACTGATGGTCCCAGTGAATTATACTACTTACGGTCCCAGTGAATTATACTACTTATGGTCCCAGTGAATTATACTACTTACGGTCCCAGTGAATTATACTACTTATGGTCCCAGTGAATTATACTACTTACGGTCCCAGTGAATTATACTACTTATGGTCCCAGTGAATTATACTAGTTATGGTCCCAGTGAATTATACTACTGATGGTCCCAGTGAATTATACTACTTACGGTCCCAGTGAATTATACTACTTATGGTCCCAGTGAATTATACTACTTACGGTCCCAGTGAATTATACTACTTATGGTCCCAGTGAATTATACTAGTTATGGTCCCAGTGAATTATACTAGTTATGGTCCCAGTGAATTACACTACTTATGGTCCCAATGAATTATACCCACTTATGGTCCCAGTGAATTACACTACTTACGGTCCCAGTGAATTATACTACTTATGGTCCCAGTGAATTATACTACTTACGGTCCCAGTGAATTATACTACTTATGGTCCCAGTGAATTATACTATTTACGGTCCCAGTGAATTATACTACTTATGCTCCCAGTGAATTATACTACTTATGCTCCCAGTGAATTACACTACTTATGGTCCCAGTGAATTACACTACTTATGGTCCCAGTGAATTATACTACTTACGGTCCCAGTGAATTATACTACTTACGGTCCCAGTGAATTATACTACTTATGGTCCCAGTGAATTATACTACTTATGGTCCCAGTGAATTATACTACTTACGGTCCCAGTGAATTATACTACTTACGGTCCCAGTGAATTATACTACTTATGGTCCCAGTGAATTATACTACTTATGGTCCCAGTGAATTATGCTACTTATTCATTATGACTATATGGTTGCATCCCAAATAGCAGGGCCCTGACCAAAAGTAGTGCACTAAGGGCCGATTCAGACTTGAAATAAGTAGACTTAACATGGTTTTATGTCAATAAAATATGGACAAGTCAATTTTTATTTTTATTTATTTAAGTCCATGTTAAGTCAACTTCTCTGAAACCTGAATAGGGTCTAAAGTAGCGCAACCTAAGTAGCAGGTATATAACAGTTTGGGATATGTAGACCTTACCTCCACCTCAGCCGTCCCAGGCTCCTTGTTGAAACACATGTTCATAGTATTCCTGGCTGTCCTGTAGAACGTAGTGAGAGAAACCGACTTCCCCTGCCATAGAGAAGCACAAAGACAGGGCTAAGACCTTACGGTCCCTTTCAAGTTCCCTGATATACAGTCAATGTAAAGATTATCACAGCAAATCATCAACACAAACAGAGTGTACGAGCTTATGGACTGAGGTGTTTTGATATACTGCCAATCGAATGACACAGAAACACAACCAAAGAGACTAGTAAGACCATACAGGAAGTAGTCTTTTATGTCCCTTGATACACTGTCTCCGTCCCTAATGACATCCTACTTATAAAGAGGCTCTGGTCAAAAGTAGCGCATTAGAAAAGGGAATAGGCATGTGGTTTGGGACGCAGACCACTGTCAATGTAAGGATTATCACAGCCAACCAGATGGGAGAGTTAGTTGAAGAGCCAGACAAAAACAAAAAGCTTTTCTCTGAGAGGGTGAAAACTACATGATACATGTGGATGTCACTGTGCTGCATGACATCATCTTCCTTCCTCTCCCCGCTGCTGCTGCAGCCTCAGCACATTCTGAAGGGGAGTCTTCCATCCAGACGCTTTCTCAGGTTGCCTCCCAAATGGCACCCTATTCCCTTACCCAAATGGCACCCTATTCCCTTACCCAAATGGCACCCTATTCCCTTATCCAAATGGCTAACTATTCCCTTATATAGAGTACTACATTCGATTGGAGCCCTAAGGGCCCTGGTTAAAAGTAGTGCACTAGACAGGGAATTGGGCACCATTTGGGACATAAGCTCAGATACACGACAGACAACCGGGCAGGGACAGAGACTGAGAGCCTGTATGAATGTGCCAGGAAAATCCCTGGTTGGTTGGACTACTGTCAGTCACTGTAAGCTTTCCCACATGTGTGCAGGAGATTGCTGTATTTCTTATTATGGCCCAATATATAGATTTCATATGGGCCCAGCTATGCTGGACTTCCCAGACAGAATAGTCCCTACGAGCCAGGTTTTAAAAGTAGGAAGTCAAACTGAGAGATGAAACGCTATAAGTAACTGATACTACAGAAGAACTAGCTGATACTACAGGATAACTGACTGATACTACAGGAGAACTGACTGATATTACAGGAAAACTAACTGATACTACAGGAGAACTGACTGATATTACAGGAAAACTAACTGATACTACAGGAGAACTAACTGATACTACAGGAGAACTAACTGATACTACAGGAGAACTAACTGATATTACAGGTGAACTAACTGATACTACAGGAGAACTAACTGATACTACAGGAGAACTAACTGATATTACAGGAGAACTAACTGATACTACAGGCAAACTAACTGATACTACAGGAGAACTAACTGATATTACAGGAGAACTAACTGATACTACAGGCAAACTAACTGATACTACAGGAGAACTAACTGATATTACAGGAGAACTAACTGATACTACAGGCGAACTAACTGATACTACAGGAGAACTAACTGATACTACAGGAGAACTAACTGATACTACAGGAGAACTAACTGATACTACAGGAGAACTGACTGATATTACAGGAGAACTAACTGATATTACAGGAGAACTAACTGATACTACAGGAGAACTAACTGATACTACAGGAGAACTAACTGATACTACAGGAGAACTGTAATTGACACTACTGATAAGAGAACTGTGAGCAACAGAAGATCATCATGGAGCATCAAGACAGAAATACTGGCAGTGATAAGTTGACATGGGGTGACGTGTTGTCAAAATGAGGTGTGTGTGTCTGATCGTGTGTGTGGCCTCTGTGCTTGCAGATGGGCAATGACCTACATTAGATGTGAGAGCAACTGAACCAGGGATATTGTAGTTCTGCCTCCAGGCACTAACAGCTATACACACTGTATTGACAGTGCTGCACTGTATTCAATCTGCCCACACACAGCTACCACAGAGCTCATTAACCAATAGACTTAACCAATATAATATTTACACAAGCATTGTGCGTTTTGTAGTGCCTCCACTATGCTTGGGTAATTATTTCTGTCCAGAAAAACTGTCTGTTGTATCACATTTGTTGTGCCAAATGTGTTGTACATCAGTTGTTCAACCTGAGTGTGTACAGGGCCAGAGAAGGGGGCTAACATGACCTACCCTGTATATACACTTGTGCTGGTTGCTAAGAAACTCTTTCTCCTCCTCTGATCCTCCTCTTCCTCCTTTCTTCTCCTGAGAGAACAGTCTCCTCCTGCTGGACCTCAGCCACATGTCCTTCTCCTGTTCCTTCCCCTCTTTCGCTCCTTCCTCCAGGTTCCTGGGCAGGCCGGTCCTCCGGATCACCCCGTTTACCAGGCCATTCTTGGGCTCACAGCGGGGCAGCTGGAGCAGGCTTTGTTGGGAGTCATCTGAGTGGCCCTCCAGGGGCCCTCTCTTCTTCTCCAGCCTCCCCTTCTCCTCGAGCACCTCCCTCTCCAGGCGGATGCGCTCAGCGGGGTCCAGGGAGTCGTAGGACAGTAGGTACTGACAATAGGCCTCCTGCAGCTTGGCCAGACGATCCTGTGGTCGGGTGGTAGGATATTATTACTTTGCAGTTGACAGTTGACAGGGAGGGCAGTGTTAACATCAAATGTCAAAGTGCTATACTTAGCTATGCAGCTAGCTGGGCTGGCTGTTGGTTTTCATCAGAAGTCAATCTCAAATACAAAAGTAGGATGAAAAACAAAATGACCCACTTCAGTGTAGATGAAACACTACAAGTCACGGATGCCGGAAGGAATTGTTTGTTACAGAACAGCATCATGGTCAACACAAGAGGCTGAGTACCAAATGGCCCCCTATTCCCTATATAGTAGGCCAGAGCCTTATGGGCCCTGGTCAAAAACAGTCTACTATATCGAGAATAGGGTACCATTTATGCAGCCTTGAAGCAGTACAGTACCTGTGCAGTCTTGGGGATACGGAGCTGGTCGGCTAGCTTGTTCCATTTCTTCATGTCGCTGACCTGCTGCATGCCGCCCATGTCGTTGATGAGCTGAAAGAACCGGGCCAGGTCCAACTCACATCCGCCTGGCAGGGAGGGAAGGAGGGGGAGAGGGAGGATATGGAGGAAGAGGAGGGAGTGAAGGAGGGTGAGAGGGAGGGAGTGAAGGAGGGAGAGAGAGAGGGAGGGAGGTTAGGGAGGGAGGGAGTGAAATTGGGTGAGAGGGAGGATAAGGAGGAAGAGGGAGTGAAGGAGAGAGAGGGAGGGAGGATAGGGAGGGAGTGAAGGAGGGAGAGAGGGAGGGAGGATAGTGAGGGAGTGAAAGAGGGTGAGAGGGAGGGAGAGAGAGAGGGAGGGAGTGAAGAAGGGTGAGAGGCATAGGGAGGGAGTGAAGGAGGGAGGGAGGAAGTGAAGGAGGGTGAGAGGGAGGGAGGGAGGGAGTGAAGGAGGGACCGAGGGAGGATAAGGAGGAAGAGAAGGGAGTGAAGGAGGGTGAGAGGGAGGGAGGGAGTGAAGGAGGATAAGGAGGAAGAGAAGGGAGTGAAGGAGGGTGAGAGGGAGGGAGGGAGTGAAGGAGGATACGGAGGAAGAGAAGGGAGTGAAGGAGGGTGAGAGGGAGGGAGGTAGTGAAGGAGGGAGCGAGGGAGGATAAGGAGGAAGAGAAGGGAGTGAAGGAGGGTGAGAGGGAGGGAGGTAGTGAAGGAGGGAGCGAGGGAGGATAAGGAGGAAGAGAAGGGAGTGAAGGAGGGTGAGAGGGAGGGAGGTAGTGAAGGAGGGAGCGAGGGAGGATAAGGAGGAAGAGAAGGAGGGTGAGAGGGAGGGAGGTAGTGAAGGAGGGAGCGAGGGAGGATAAGGAGGAAGAGAAGGGAGTGAAGGAGGGTGAGAGGGAGGGAGGTAGTGAAGGAGGGAGCAAGGGAGGATAAGGAGGAAGAGAAGGGAGTGAAGGAGGGTGAGAGGGAGGGAGGTAGTGAAGGAGGGAGCGAGGGAGGATAAGGAGGAAGAGAAGGGAGTGAAGGAGGGTGAGAGGGAGGGAGGTAGTGAAGGAGGGAGCGAGGGAGGATAAGGAGGAAGAGAAGGGAGTGAAGGAGGGTGAGAGGGAGGGAGGTAGTGAAGGAGGGAGCGAGGGAGCATAAGGAGGAAGA
Organism: Salvelinus fontinalis; assembly: GCF_029448725.1. Taxonomy (NCBI): domain Eukaryota; kingdom Metazoa; phylum Chordata; class Actinopteri; order Salmoniformes; family Salmonidae; genus Salvelinus; species Salvelinus fontinalis. The sequence goes on from NW_026600367.1 coordinate 22,605, forward strand.
AAAGGGAATGAAGGAGGGTGAGAGGGAGGGAGGTAGTGAAGGAGGGAGCGAGGGAGAATAAGGAGGAAGAGAAGGGAGTGAAGGAGGGTGAGAGGGAGGGAGGTAGTGAAGGAGGGAGCGAGGGAGGATAAGGAGGAAGAGAAGGGAGTGAAGGAGAGTGAGAGGGAGGGAGGTAGTGAAGGAGGGAGCGAGGGAGGATAAGGAGGAAGAGAAGGGAGTGAAGGATGAGAGGGAGGGAGGTAGTGAAGGAGGGAGCGAGGGAGGATAAAGAGGAAGAGAAGGGAGTGAAAGAGGGTGAGAGGGAGGGAGGTAGTGAAGGAGGGAGCGAGGGAGGATAAGGAGGAAGAGAAGGGAGTGAAGGAGGGTGAGAGGGAGGGAGGTAGTGAAGGAGGGAACGAGGGAGGATAAGGAGGAAGAAAAGGGAGTGAAGGAGGGTGAGAGGGAGGGAGGTAGTGAAGGAGGGAGCGAGGGAGGATAAGGAGGAAGAAAAGGGAGTGAAGGAGGGTGAGAGGGAGGGAGGTAGTGAAGGAGGGAGCGAGGGAGGATACGGAGGAAGAGAAGGGAGTGAAGGAGGGTGAGAGGGAGGGAGGGAGGTAGTGAAGGAGGGTGAAAGGGAGGGAAGGGAGTGAAGGAGGGTGAGAGGGAGGGAGCGAGGGAGGATAAAGAGGAAGAGAAGGGAGTGAAGGAGGGTGAGAGGGAGGAAGGGAGTGAAGGAGGGAGCGAGGGAGGGTGGTAGTGAAGGAGGGTGAGAGGGAGGGAGGGAGTGAAGGAGGTTGAGACAGAACACAGAACAAGGAGGTTAAAACAATGTTCTTTGATTCTGGTTCTGTGAAACCACATGGCTTAATCATGATTGGTTGATTTGTTGTATTAGTACTGGGCTGTTAGTGCTGGGCTGGAACAAGCGCATGCACACCCTGTGGCCCATGACCAAGATAGAAGAACAGGGGTTAAAATGGATATACTGTATGCATCTGGGAGGATATAGAGAGGACCAACAGGGCTGATAAACATGGATTCTGAAAAAGCAGCAACGTTCACTACATTTACAATAAGCTTTCAAACTAATTACAGCCAAATGTTCTAGATGAGAGGCTGTGGATGTTTGATGAATGAACGACTTGGCTCTGTTAGCCAAGACAGCCTGGTTTAGACAGCCATGATCCTGTTTGATGTTGAGGCCCACTCTGACAAAGCAGAGGCCTGTAGGTATTGGAGCCTGAGAGAGAGAATGTATGTGTTCCAAATGGCACCCTATTCCCTATATAACTAATATGGGCCCTGGTCAAGTAGTGCACTATATAGGGAATAGTGTGCCATTTGAGACGCAGACAGAGTGTAATGTCTCTGCTCCTTCGTTCCTCTCCTTTCCCTCACCATGGGTGCCTGCTGCCTGTAAAATGCCCTTACAGACGTTCCCCATTTGTCACTCACACATACACTCACTCACTCACTCTCACACACACACACACACACACACACACACACACACACACACACACACACACACACACACACACACTCACTCACTCACTCACTCACTCACTCACTCACTCACTCACTCACTCACTCACTCACTCACTCACTCACTCACTCACTCACTCACTCACTCACTCACTCACTCTGGGGGTTGTCAGTGTGTGTGAGAGTGTGTGTGTGTGTGTGTGTGTGTGTGTGTGTGTGTGTGTGTGTGTGTGTGTGTGTGTGTGCGTGCGTGCGTGCGTGCGTGCGTGCGTGCGTGTGTGTGTGTGTGAGTGTGTGTGTGAGTGTGTGTGTATGTGACTTTGTGTGAGCTACACTAGTCGTGTGGTGTGTGTGTGTGTGTGTGTGTGTGTGTGTGTGTGTGTGTGTGTGTGTGTGTGTGTGTGTGTGTGTGTGTGTGTGTGTGTGTGTGTGTGTGTGTGTGTGTGTGTGTGTGTGTGTGTGTGTGTGTGTGTGCGTGTGTCTGTGTCTGTGTCGGGGATCCTGACAACCCCCATCTCTCCCAGTGTAATCTCATCAAAGCTGCCACCTGGCAGAGGAACTGTAATCCTTCCTCACTAGGTAAGGTCAGAGTCAAGGTCTCACTTACAAACACACTAAGAGCAATCAGCAGCAGCCAATGGGCAGGATGGTTAGGATGAGAGGTGGTTCAGAGGTCAGGATGAGAGGTGGTTCAGAGGTCAGGATGAGAGGTGGTTCAGAGGTCAGGATGAGAGATGGTTCAGAGGTCAGGATGAGAGATGGTTCAGAGGTCAGGATGAGAGGTGGTTCAGAGGTCAGGATGAGAGGTGTGTCAGGATGAGTGGTAGTTCAGAGGTTAGGATGAGAGGTGGTTCAGAGGTCAGGATGAGAGGTCAGGATGAGAGGTGGTTCAGAGGTCAGGATGAGAGGTGGTTCAGAGTTCAGGATGAGAGGTCAGGATGAGAGGTGGTTCAGAGGTCAGGATGAGAGGTGGTTCAGAGGTCAGGATGAGAGGTCAGGATGAGAGGTGGTTCAGAGGTCAGGATGAGAGGTGGTTCAGAGGTCAGGATGAGAGGTGGTTCAGAGGTCAGGATTAGAGGTGGGTCAGGATGAGTGGTAGGTCAGAGGTCAGGATGAGAGGTAGGTCAGAGGTCAGGATGAGAGGTGGTTCAGAGGTCAAGATGAGAGGTGGTTCAGAGGCCAGGATGAGGGGGTGGGGGGGTCAGAGGTAATTTGGGAGAAGCCTTTTAACCATAGTATAGTTCCCTCAGAAGGAAACCTCTAGCAGCACACTGAATTAACAAGAGGAAACTTCAAACTGTAAAACTTGAGAGATAGCCACTCTATGTAGAGTTGACATATGTGCTAGAATAAGATGAAACTGTACTAGAAGATGAAACTGTACTAGAATAACATGAAACTGTACTAGAATAACATGAAACTGTACTAGAATATCGTGAAACTGTACTAGAATAACATGAAACTGTACTAGAATAACATGAAACTGTACTAGAATAACATGAAACTGTACTAGAATAAGATGAAACTGTACTAGAATAACATGAAACTGTACTAGAATAACATGAAACTGTACTAGAATATCGTGAAACTGTACTAGAATAACATGAAACTGTACTAGAATAACATGACTGTACTAGAATAACATGAAACTGTACTAGAATAACATGAAACTGTACTAGAATAACATGAAACAGTGCTAGAATAAGATGAAACTGTACTAGATTAAGATGAAACTGTACTAGATTAAGATGAAGCTGTACTAGAATAACATGAAACTCTACTAGAATAAGATTAAACTGTACTAGAATAACATGAAACTGTACTAAATTAAGATGAAACTGTACTAGAATAACATGAAACTGTACTAGAATAACATGAAACTGTACTAGAATAAGATGAAACTCTACTAGAATAAGATGAAACTGTACTAGAATAACATGAAACTGTACTAGAATAACATGAATCTGTACTAGAATAACATGAAACTGTACTAGAATAACATGAAACTGTACTAGAATAACATGAAACTGTACTAGAATAACATGAAATACTAGAATAACATGAAACTGTACGAGAATAAGATGAACATGTACTAGAATAACATGAAACTGTACTAGAATAACATGAAACTGTACTAGAATAACATGAAATACTAGAATAACATGAAACTGTACTAGAATAACATGAAACTGTACTAGAATAACATGAAATAGTAGAATAACATGAAACTGTACGAGAATAAGATGAACATGTACTAGAATAACATGAAACTGTACTAGAATAACATGAAACTGTACTAGAATAACATGAAATTGTACTAGAATAAGATGAAACTGTACTAGAATAACATGAAACTGTACTAGAATAACATGAAATACTAGAATAACATGAAACTGTACGAGAATAAGATGAACTGTACTAGAATAACATGAATCTGTACTAGAATAACATGAAACTGTACGAGAATAAGATGAAGCTGTACTAGAATAACATGAATCTGTACTAGAATAACATGAAACTGTACTAGAATAACAGGATGTGGCGGAACTATTTGTAGCTCCCTAAACGTCTTTGACATTAAACCTTAGTGACAGTCTTAGTCCCAAATGAAACCCTTTTCCCTATTTAGTGCATTACTTTTGACCAGGGTCCATAGGGCCCCCATAGGGCTCTGGTCAAAAGTATTGTACTATGTAGCAAATAGGGTGCCAGTTGGGATGCACCCTAAGTATCAGTCCTACAGAAATGTACCTATGAGCGGGGGGTCCTCCATGGAGATGCCCTGGGCCTGGAGGTGTTTCCTGATGCAGGCCAGCCGGAGTACATTGGGCCCCCAGCGCCGACCCAGCTTATGGATGTGCTGCACCTGGGTCACAAACCTCATGTCCTCTTTCAGCTTGCACTCTGGCCTCCAGTCCTGAGGAGGAGCCACCCTGCACAGCCCATAGCTCTCTGCCTGCCCCCGCACCGCTTCCACATACACCAGGGGGTCGTGGAACTCCTCCAGGCTGGGTCTGAACACTGGCACCTCGGTTAGGGACAGGGGCGGGGGTGGTGCTGCACCTCTCTTCTCCCCACTCTCCCGCTCTTCCCGCTCTCTCCGCTGCCTCTCTGCTGCTTTAGGCTCTGCTGCTGCTTTAGCCTCTGCTGCTGCTTTAGCCTCTGCTGCTGCTTTAGCCGGGCTGCTGGTGCCTGGTTTCACCTTGGCTGCTGAGGTAGTGGAAGTGGAGGTGGAAGTGCCCTTGGAAGTGACATGGGAAGTGTTCTTGGAAGTGCCCTGGAAAGTTTTCTTAGAAGTAGTGTTCTTAGCTGGTGGTGTAGTATTAGCAGTAGTAGTAGTATTAGCAGTAGGGGGTATGGACTGTGCTTGTCGGGTCAACATCAGCTTGCCAGCGGAGGCTCGTTTGGGTCTTTGCTCTGAGGAGGAAGGTCGGGAGGACGTGACCTTACCAAGATGGCCACCGGACTCCGTCACAGCCTTCTCCTGGACATTGACCTTCCTGCTGCTTCGCGTCTCCGGGGCATTGACCTGCAGTCTAACCTTTTTGACCTCCGGCGAAGACTCCTCAGCCGGGAGCCCCAGACGCCTCTTGGAGTGTCTGACGCCCTCACGCCCCTGCAGTACCTGCTTACCGCCACATCGGCGTGGGTGAAGCTGCCCGTTGACTCGTTGTAGGCAACACCTGCCAGCTGCCTTGTTGGATTGTACCTTCTGTTTGTTGGGAGTCTTTGCATCGCCGCTTGAGAGTTTTCCTGAGTTGGAGTGTGGTGGGCGTGGGTGGCGGCGGGCACTGCCACTGGCAGAGCGCCGTTGGTTCTTCAGGGGTTGGCGAGCTTTGGAGGAGGCTCTTTTGCCCAAGGTGAGTTTGGCCTCTTTGAGAAGTCTGGCTTTGGTGTAGGGGGTGTGGCCCCTGGGAAGCGCTGCGGCTGTGGACTTCACAGTTCTGGACGGCAGTGGTCGGGAAGCCGGGGGCTTTTTGGCACCGGAGTTGCGTATGGTAGCTGACGATAACCGCGACAGCCTGTTCCCTTTTGAAACCTGCAATAGACAGGATGATTATCAAAAAGTACATTTTGGAAATCTCACATCATCATCATTTATACCTAGGTCCATCATAATTTATACCTAGCTCCATCATCATTTATACCTAGCCCCATCATCATTTATACCTAGCTCCATCATCATTTATACCTAGCTCCATCATCATTTATACCTAGGTCCATCATCATTTATACCTAGCTCCATCATCATTTATACCTAGCTCCATCATCCTTTATACCTAGCTCCATCATCATTTATACCTAGGTCCATCATCATTTATACCTAGCTCCATCATCATTTATACCTAGCTCCATCATCATTTATACCTAGCCCCATCATCATTTATACCTAGCTCCATCATCATTTATACCTAGCTCCATCATCATTTATACCTAGGTCCATCATCATTTATACCTAGCTCCATCATCATTTATACCTAGCTCCATCATCCTTTATACCTAGCTCCATCATCATTTATACCTAGGTCCATCATCATTTATACCTAGCTCCATCATCATTTATACCTAGCTCCATCATCATTTATACCTAGCTCCATCATCATTTATACCTAGCTCCATCATCATTTATACCTAGCTCCATCATCATTTATACCTAGCTCCATCATCATTTATACCTAGCTCCATCATCATTTACACCTAGCTCCATCCTCATTTATACCTAGCTCCATCATAATTTATACCTAGCTCTATCATCATTTATACCTAGGTCCAGTATGTCTTCTCCTTCTATATCTATAGCTGCTCTACATTTCATCATTGACCATCGGTCCACGTTTTAACCTGATCATATACAGTAGAGTACAGACTTCAAATCTCCTCTCTTAATGAGGTGTAGTTGATTAGTTCCACACCAAGGTGGACAGGACACCAGACAATCTGTCACCTGTTGGTTTGCCAAGGATAAGGTGAGGTTTCTGGCATCCCTCCTATATAACAGCAGATGCACAAAGGAGATCAGGTCTGTGTCCCAAATGGCATCCTAATCCCTAGATAGTGCCCTACCTTTGTCCAGAGCCCATAGGGCACCAATCAAAAGTAGTGCACTACATAAGGATTAGGGTGCCATTTGGCCATTTGGATCACAACCTGAAGGAAGGAAGACCCAAATTGGAATGTATTTGAAATAGCACTCATGCTAAATATTCTTAATGACGTATGTCTGCCAAGGTTATGTACATGAAGCCAGTAACTGTCATTATTATTCCTCTGCATAAAGGTGTCTGTGTGTGTGTGTGTGTGTGTGTGTGTCGGGGAGGGGCTGAGCGTTGCTGGGAAGAATGAGGGAACCATCCCATTCCGCCCACCAGAGGGCATCACTGCTCCCAGTTGCCATACAGAACAATGTGACTATGTCAGCAGTGTAGTGGTGGAGTTTCCACCATATTGCTTCCTTAAACCTTACAGATCAGATTTGTAAATGTTGAGGGGTTAGTTACGGCCGAGGGGAAGGGGAAGTCTGATTTGAGAGATAGAGAGAGTGAGAGAGAATTAGGGGGAGAGAGAGAGAGTTAGGGGGAGAGAGTGAGAGATAATTAGGGGGAGAGAGAGAGAGAGAGTTAGGGGGAGAGAGAGAGAGAGAGAGAGAGAGAGAGAGAGAAAGGTCAGTATGTCTGTAGCCAACAGGAAGCTGTACCAGGAGGACAGGAAATGTAAACCCTCCAGCAGCGACAGAATACTGAGGCCAACACTAACAGACTGGCACGCTGGCATCAGACCATTGAGATACACACTTAATCTGTCCCGAAAGGCACCCTATTCTCTATATAGTACACCACTTTTGTCCAGAGCCCTATAGGCCTTGGTCAAGGGTAGTACACTACATGGAGAATATTCAATAGAGTGCAATTTGGGATTCAGCCCAGGTACTCTCCATCCCAGGCCATCTGTGTCTCCCTGGTGTACCTGCTTTGGGTGCTCCTGGGTGGGTCTGCTGTGGCGAAGACTGTGGGTGGTGCTGGAGGTCCTGGCTGGGGGTCCTATAGAGGTCCTGTGGTTCTCCCTCCGGGCCTCTCCCCTCTCAGCCCTCTCTCTGGCCTGGGTAGCCTCTCTCCCTCTGGGCCTCAGGAAGAGCTCCTTCCCCCGTAAGGACCTGCAGTGGCCATTCAACACTGGAACACAGAATGAGAACGATGAAATGTATGGACTGTTTACCATGTTTTCAACATCAGTTTTACAACTTCTCTGTTTACTCTATCCTTACATTAACCTTGAACGTGGTGTGGCCAAAGCCACATCCACACTGAATGTGTGTGCAGCTATTATTAACAAACCATAAATACCATACTAAATGGACAAACAAAAGTAGGCTAGCTACTCAAACTATGCAGAAGTTTCTCAGATAAACCATATTTCACACTTGAATAATATACGGAAGACAATGCCTAAGCTGATAACTATGATAGCAGTGTCCGTCTATCTGTCATGTGTGTTAAGAGCTGTGTGTTAATTCAACGTCTAATCCACGTTGGTTCAACGTCATTTCATTGAATTGATGTGGAAACAACATTGATTCAACCAGTGTGTTCTCAGTGGGATGCAACTGTCAATCCGTTATGATATGTCTATTAGAGGTCGACCTCTAATGTCTATATTTGTTTTATGTCTGTTACAGTTACAGGTACATTATTATTCCAAAGTAACTTGAAAAGACAGAGCTTTGAAAAGACAGAGTTTTGAAAAGACAGAGCTTTGAAAAGACAGAGCTTTGAAAAGACAGAGCTTTGAAAAGACAGTACATTGAAAAGACAGTACATTGAAAAGACAGTACATTGAAAAGACAGAGCTTTGAAAAGACAGTACATTGAAAAGACAGTACATTGAAAAGACAGTACATTGAAAAGACAGTACATTGAAAAGACAGTACATTGAAAAGACAGTACATTGAAAAGACAGTACATTGAAAAGACTATGCTTTGAAAAGACAGTACATTGAAAAGACAGTACATTGAAAAGACAGTACATTGAAAAGACAGTACGTTGAAAAGACAGTACGTTGAAAAGACAGTACATTGAAAAGACAATACGTTGAAAAGACAGTACGTTGAAAAGACAGTACATTGAAAAGACAGTACATTGAAAAGACTATGCTTTGAAAAGACAGTACATTGAAAAGACAGAGCTTTGAAAAGACAGTACATTGAAAAGACTCTGCTTTGAAAAGACAGTACATTGAAAAGACAGTACATTGAAAAGACAGTACGTTGAAAAGACAGTACATTGAAAAGACAGTACATTGAAAAGACAGTACATTGAAAAGACTCTGCTTTGAAAAGACAGTACATTGAAAAGACAGTACATTGAAAAGACAGTACATTGAAAAGACAATACGTTGAAAAGACAGTACGTTGAAAAGACAGTACATTGAAAAGACAGTACATTGAAAAGACTATGCTTTGAAAAGACAGTACATTGAAAAGACAGAGCTTTGAAAAGACAGTACATTGAAAAGACAGTACATTGAAAAGACAGTACATTGAAAAGACTATGCTTTGAAAAGACAGTACATTGAAAAGACAGAGCTTTGAAAAGACAGTACATTGAAAAGACAGTACATTGAAAAGACAGTACATTGAAAAGACAGTACATTGAAAAGACAGTACATTGAAAAGACAGTACATTGAAAAGACTATGCTTTGAAAAGACAGTACATTGAAAAGACAGAGCTTTGAAAAGACAGTACATTGAAAAGACAGTACATTGAAAAGACAGTACATTGAAAAGACAGTACATTGAAAAGACTATGCTTTGAAAAGACAGTACATTGAAAAGACAGTACATTGAAAAGACAGTACATTGAAAAGACAGTACATTGAAAAGACAGTACGTTGAAAAGACAGTACATTGAAAAGACAGTACATTGAAAAGACAGTACATTGAAAAGACAGTACATTGAAAAGACTATGCTTTGAAAAGACAGTACATTGAAAAGACAGTACGTTGAAAAGACAGTACATTGAAAAGACAGTACATTGAAAAGACAGTACGTTGAAAAGACAGTACATTGAAAAGACAGTACATTGAAAAGACAGTACATTGAAAAGACAGTACATTGAAAAGACAGTACGTTGAAAAGTCAGTACATTGAAAAGACAGTACATTGAAAAGACAGTACGTTGAAAAGACAGTACATTGAAAAGACAGTACATTGAAAAGACAGTACATTGAAAAGACAGTACGTTGAAAAGTCAGTACATTGAAAAGACAGTACATTGAAAAGACAGTACGTTGAAAAGACAGTACATTGAAAAGACAGTACATTGAAAAGACAGTACATTGAAAAGACAGTACATTGAAAAGACAGTACATTGAAAAGACAGTACGTTGAAAAGACAGTACATTGAAAAGACTGTGCTTAATCAAATCAGTTAAAAAGCTTTCAGTGACTCACTGTGATGCTCCCAGAAGTGTCATTCTAACAAACACCTATTTGAACAGTGACAAATACCATTTCTTTACAATGTTTTAATTTCAACGGCACTCAATATCTCTTTGAAAAAAGGAACAAAATACATCAAGTACCACCCAAGGTTATATTCAAATCTAAAATCCATTTAAATATCCTGCAGCTTTCAAACTCCAAGTACTGTTATGATAGGCCTACTGAAAAGAAAGTGTCCGATGTTGGAAAGTAAGATTATAGTGAAACAGAGAAATAATGTTTGTTGGGTCAGTTAATCAGTGAAAGCGGTGCTCTATATCTGCCTGAGGGAGCTGTATTTTACTCTAAACAGTTGGCCTCCCGCCAGTGCAGCATATTAAAGTGTCCTACTTGGCACAAGCTCTAGCTGGGAGAAGTCTCTGGTTCCCTCAACGTGTGTAGGACCAACACTCTGGCTCCGGGTAACGTTTGGCTTTCCCACAGAGCACTTTTCAGCACCCACACACACACACTCACACCCTCTGTATACAGTACACACACTCACACCCTCTGTATACAGTACACACACGCTCACACACAAACAAATGCTCACACACACATCCCTTCCCGAACTCTGGCCAAGCTGATTTAAGTCCAACATGTAGACAAGCACTCCTCCTCCTCCTCCTCCTCCATCCATCATATTTGACAGAATAAACATGAGCTCAACTTTTGACCTCCACAGTAAGTTTCTCTCTCTCTGTAAGGTGGTGTCAGTGCTAAGCTGTATGTGTAGGGAGTCTAGTTGCTCCAGGATTCCTGCTGAGTTGACTGCAGTCTCTGGTTTCACCGCCCCATACATACTACTGACTGTCTGCACAAGACCTAGCATGTTCACATCCGTCCTAAGATACGCTTCCTCAAACACTGTGCTCTACTCTGGCTGTGTCCCAAATGGCAGACTATTACCTTTATAGTGACCAGGGCCCATAGGTCAAAAACTAAGGGCTCTGGTTAAAATGTGTGCACTATTTTACCTTTATTTAACTAGGCAAGTCAGTTAAGAACAAATTCTTATTTTCAATGACGGCCTAGGAACAGTGGGTTAACTGCCTTTTTCAGGGGCAGAACAACAGATTTTTACCTTGTCAGCTCAGGGATTCGGTCTTGCAACCTTTCGGTTACTAGTCCAATGCTCTAACCACTAGGCTATCTACCGGCTACCTGCCGCACTATAAAGGGAATAGGGTGATGGGACCTGGTTAAATGTAGTGCACTATGAAGGGAATAGGGTGCCATTTGTGTCTCGGACCATAGAACAACCGAGGGCAGAGGAGAGGAGGAGGTCTATATATGCCCAACCATAGGTTCTATATGGAACGCTATATGTCCAACCATAGGTTCTATATGGACCTCTACATGTCCAACCATGGGTTCTATATGGAACTCTATATGTCCAACCATAGGTTCTATATGGAACTCTATATGTCCAACCATAGGTTCAATATGGAACTCTACATGTCCAACCATGGGTTCTATATGGAACTCTATATGTCCAACCATAGGTTCTATATGGAACTCTATATGTCCAACCATAGGTTCTATATGGAACGCTATATGTCCAACCATAGGTTCTATATGGAACTCTATATGTCCAACCATAGGTTCTATATGGAACTCTATATGTATACTGTACAAACATGGCTGCTCCTTTAAGACGATTGGCCCTGGGTGAGGTCTGCTGCTCCTTTAAGACCCATGGCCTTGGGTGAGGTCTGGGTGAGAACTGCTGCTCCTTTAAGACCCATGGCCCTGGGTGAGAACTGCTGCTCCTTTAAGACCCATGGCCCTGTGTGAGGTCTGGGTGAGAGCTGCTGCTCCTTTAAGACCCATGGCCCTGTGTGAGGTCTGGGTGAGAGCTGCTGCTCCTTTAAGACCCATGGCCCTGGGTGAGCTCTGGGTGAGAACTGTGTATACTTTGCTTCAGTAGAAGTGAAAAATGCCTGGTGCTATGCATACATGGTGTGTGTGTGTGTGTGTGTGTGTGTGTGTGTGTGTGTGTGTGTGTGTGTGTGTGTGTGTGTGTGTGTGTGTGTGTGTGTGTGTGTGTGTGTGTGTGTGTGTGTGTGTGTGTGTGTGTGTGTGTCTTTGTGTGTGTGTGTCTTTGTGTGTGTGTGTCTTTGTGTGTGTGTGTGTGTGTGTGTGAGTGTAAAGGGAGGATGATGGAGCTCTGTTTGTGGACGCGGATCATTGAGTACATGGTTTGCTTCCTAAATGGCACCCTGTTCCCTATGTAGTGCACTACTTTTGGCCTGGGCCCTGGTTAAAAGTAGTGCACTATAGATTTGGTATATCAGTAGTGTGTACCAAAACAACAAGGTACATCAGTAGTGAGTACCAAAACAACGTGGTAGATCAGTAGTGACTACCAAAACAACATGGTAGATCAGTAGTGAATACCAAAACAACAAGGTACATCAGTAGTGAGTACCAAAACAACAAGGTACATCAGTAGTGAGTACCAAAACAACATGGTAGATCAGTAGTGAGTACCAAAACAACATGGTAGATCAGTAGTGAATACCAAAACAACAAGGTACATCAGTAGTGAGTACCAAAACAACATGGTAGATCAGTAGTGAGTACCAAAACAACATGGTAGATCAGTAGTGTGTACCAAAACAACATGGTAGATCAGAAGTGTGTACCAAAACAACATGGTAGATCAGTAGTGTGTACCAAAACAACATGGTAGATCAGTAGTGAGTACCAAAACAACATGGTAGATCAGTAGTGTGTACCAAAACAACATGGTAGATCAGAAGTGTGTACCAAAACAACATGGTAGATCAGTAGTGAGTACCAAAACAACATGGTAGATCAGTAGTGTGTACCAAAACAACATGGAGATCAGTAGTACCATGTCCATTGGAGACCTTCTTCCCCGGCGTTGTTTTGTTTTTCCGCTGTGAGGACAGACAGGAAGTTGAGTTGTGGCTGTGAGCTGACATCCTGTCGTCACACTCCTCCTCTTCATCATCTTCATCCTCCAGATCCACATCATCCTGGGCACTCCCAAAGTACGCCATGTTGCCTGGCAACGCAGCCGAGCCTGAGAGGGAGGATGGGAGGGAGGAGAGTAGAGAGGGGGCGCACAGACAGAGGGATGGGCATGGAGGAAGAGAGGGACAGAGAGAGGGAAACAGATGCCTTTAGAAAGGAGTCTGCAGCACACAACTGAACCGATATTACCACTAGCCGTAGCAACAACAACATTCATTTATTGCAACTCAAAGAATCAACACATTTTGACGTAGAGATACTCAACACAATGATGAAGAGCTCTTGTTGCAGTATGACTTGGTTTGAGGCCCTTGTTGGCATGGAAAATGCCAGATGTGCTTCAATCTTCCTCTGACCAGGAAATCAGCTGTCATTTTCTGTTTATTTTCCAATTCTACATGCTGAATCAGCACCGTTGGTCGGCACCCAGCAGGTGATCACATGGCCATAGGTGCTTTACATGGCCACAGGTGCTTTACATGGCCATAGATGCTTTACTCATCTCCATCCATGCTACACACCTCCCTCCTCATCTCCATCCACACTACCCACCTCCCTCCTCAACTCCATCCATACTACCCACCTCCCTCCTCATCTCCATCCATACTACCCACCTCCCTCCTCATCTCCATCCATACTACCCACCTCCCTCCTCATCTCCATCCATACTACCCACCTCCCTCCTCATCTCCATCCATACTACCCACCTCCCTCCTCATCTCCATCCATACTACCCACCTCCCTCCTCATCTCCATCCATACTACCCACCTCCCTCCTCATCTCCATCCATACTACCCACCTCCCTCCTCATCTCCATCCATACTACCCACCTCCCTCCTCATCTCCATCCATACTACCCACCTCCCTCCTCATCTCCATCCATACTACCCACCTCCCTCCTCATCTCCAACCACACTACCCACCTCCCTCCTCATCTCCATCCACACTACCCACCTCCCTCCTCAACTCCATCCATACTACCCACCTCCCTCCTCAACTCCATCCACACTACCCACCTCCCTCCTCATCTCCATCCACACTACCCACCTCCCTCCTCATCTCCATCCATACTACCCACCTCCCTCCTCAACTCCATCCACACTACCCACCTCCCTCCTCATCTCCATCCACACTACCCACCTCCCTCCTCAACTCCATCCATACTACCCACCTCCCTCCTCAACTCCATCCACACTACCCACCTCCCTCCTCATCTCCATCCACACTACCCACCTCCCTCCTCATCTCCAACCACACTACCCACCTCCCTCCTCATCTCCATCCATACTACCCACCTCCCTCCTCAACTCCATCCATACTACCCACCTCCCTCCTCAACTCCATCCACACTACCCACCTCCCTCCTCATAGTTCCATCCACACTACCCACCTCCCTCCTCATCTCCATCCACACTACCCACCTCCCTCCTCATCTCCATCCACACTACCCACCTCCCTCCTCATAGTTCCATCCACACTACCCACCTCCCTCCTCATCTCCATCCACACTACCCACCTCCCTCCTCATAGTTGTAATCACGGGGAATAAAGACCACACCAGATATCCTTGTAGTTAATGTTTTACACTGTCTCTATGCACACTCACAGTACTCTACACACTCTCACACACTGACACTCCAACTCACACACAACATGCACACACTGTCACGTTGGCATAAATGATTCGGGAGACAGGCGCAGGAATGCGTAATAGTTTTTTTTATTAAGCCCAAATTACGGCGTGCCGTGTCAAGGCACGGGGTCGAAGACCAAACAAACACGTAACAAAACACAGGGTAGAATCCCAAAACAAAAGAGCGAGGAAATCCTCAGATAAATAACACACGCGCGCAATGATTAACACACGGAACGAGACCCGTAATCATCTGCGCAATCCACAATGGCACGAAAGCCAAAACACACAGCACAGGTAGTCAAACGTACCAACGAACATTGTAACAATACTCGACAGCCCAATGGAAACCAAAGGGAACACTTGTACAAGTACTAATCCGTGGGAACAGGGGCCAGGTGTGCGTAATTAAAGTTCCGGAGGGATCCGTGACACACACATTTATACTGACTCTACACACTCTTGCACACTGACACTCCAACACACACACAACATGCACACACATTCATACTGACTCTACACACACACACACACAGTCACATACAATCATCATTTACACTGCTGCTACTCTGTTTATCATATATCCTGATGCCTAGTCACCTTACCCCTCTACATATCTACCTCTATCACTCCAGTATCCCTGCACATTGTTAATATGGTACTGAACTGACCCTGTATATAGTATGTTTACCCCTCTACATATCTACCTCTATCACTCCAGTGTCCCTGCACAGTGTTAATATGGTACTGAACTGACCCTGTATATAGTATGTTTACCCCTCTACATATCTACCTCTATCACTCCAGTGTCCCTGCACAGTGTTAATATTGTATTGAACTGACCCTGTATATAGTATGTTTACCCCTCTACATATCTACCTCTATCACTCCAGTATCCCTGCACAGTGTTAATATTGTATTGAACTGACCCTGTATATAGTATGTTTACCCCTCTACATATCTACCTCTATCACTCCAGTGTCCCTGCACAGTGTTAATATTGTATTGAACTGACCCTGTATATAGTATGTTTACCCCTCTACATATCTACCTCTATCACTCCAGTATCCCTGCACAGTGTTAATATTGTATTGAACTGACCCTGTATATAGTATGTTTACCCCTCTACATATCTACCTCTATCACTCCAGTGTCCCTGCACAGTGTTAATATTGTATTGAACTGACCCTGTATATAGTATGTTTACCCCTCTACATATCTACCTCTATCACTCCAGTATCCCTGCACATTGTTCATATGGTATTGAACTGACCCTGTATATAGTATGTTTACCCCTCTACATATCTACCTCTATCACTCCAGTGTCCCTGCACAGTGTTAATATTGTATTGAACTGACCCTGTATATAGTATGTTTACCCCTCTACATATCTACCTCTATCACTCCAGTATCCCTGCACATTGTTCATATGGTATTGAACTGACCCTGTATATAGTATGTTTACCCCTCTACATATCTACCTCCATCACTCCAGTGTCCCTTCACAGTGTTAATATGGTACTGAACTGACCCTGTGTATAGCTTCTTATTTTCTCCTGCTCTTCTTATTTTTATATCTCCTGTTGTCAAGTTCCTGACCTGTTTTCTTTTGTCTTGTATTTATTTAGTTGGTCAGGGCGTGAGTTGGGGTGTGCTGTCTATGTGTGATTTTCTATGTTGGGATTTTGTGTTCGGCCTGGTATGATTCTCAATCAGAGGCAGCTGTCAATCGTTGTCCCTGATTGAGAATCATACTAAGGCAGCCGGGGTTCACGTGTGTGTTTGTGGGTGTTTGTATCTCGTGTCAGTGTTCGTGCCATACGGGACTGTTTTCGGTTTTGTCACGTTTTTTTTTTTTTTTGTATTTGTAAGTGTTCCGTTTCGTTTTGATTAAATCAATATGAGCACTAACAACTCTGCATTTTGTTCCGACCCTTACTCCTTCTCCTCATCCGAGGAGGAGGAATTAGACAGCCGTTACACCTGTGTTTTTGTTCTACCTTGTTATTTGTAGTACTACATTGATATTGATTACTGCATTGTTGGGTTTAGAGTTTGTAAAAAAAGCATTTCACTCGACTTGTGCACGTGACATTAAAGCACATCTGGACACACCACATGTCTATAGGACACTCTGTTTTAATAGCCCCTGGGCCATGACACTAACCAACCCTGGAGGCATCAGCTGAACCTAATGACAGGAAGCATCCCAAACGGCACCCTATTCCCTACATAGTGCACTACTTTTGATCAAGACCCATATGGCTCTGGTCAAAAGTATGCACTTCAGTCTGTACGTGCCCAGGTCAAAAGTAGTGCACTATGTAGGGAATAGGGTGCCATTTGGGACGAAGAGAGCTCCCTCCGTCCCCCCGGACCTCCCTCTAGTCCACCATGACGATGATCCTCACTGAGAGGAGACCCCAGGCTACTGCCCTCCTCACAATGGAGAGCCTGTTCAGCCTACTCAGCCCTCATCTCGGCCCAAGGGCAAATGAATGGCCATTTATCCTCTCTGAAGGTCAGCGGGTCCATGGCACTGCCTGCCTGCCGCTTGGGCTGCCATGTGATCGTGCATTGGGGAGATAGTAGGCTATGCAGAGTTGCATGGTGACCTAGTAATTGATTGCAGTTAGGCTATGCATTGGGGCTGGTATGAATGTGTACGGGCTTTGGGGAAAAATTCTATTGAGTTGCATGGGCTAGACCAAGATAATCGATCAGCAAGGCAATCATGATAATATAGTTGCATGGGATAGACCAAGGTAATCAATCAGAGAGGCCGTCATGACAATAGAGTTGCATGGGAGAGAAAAACGCTGAGCTTTAATGCCAGTGTGCATTTGTACTGCTTTGGTTGGTATTGTAGTGTACTGTGAGTGTGTGCTGGTTGGTATTGTAGTGTACTGTGAGTGTGTGCTGGTTGGTATTGTAGTGTACTGTGAGTGTGAGCTGGTTGGTATTGTGGTATACTGTGAGTGTGAGCTGGTTGGTATTGTAGTGTACTGTGAGTGTGAGCTGGTTGGTATTGTAGTATACTGTGAGCTGGTTAGTATTGTAGTATACTGTGAGCTGGTTGGTATTGTAATGTACTGTGAGCTGGTTGGCATTGTAGTATACTGTGAGCTGGTTAGTATTGTAGTGTACTGTGAGCTGGTTGGTATTGTTGTATACTGTGAGCTGGTTGGTATTGTAGTATACTGTGAGCTGGTTGGTATTGTAGTGTACTGTGAGCTGGTTAGTAGTGTAGTATACTGTGAGCTGGTTGGTATTGTAGTGTACTGTGAGCTGGTTGGTATTGTAATGTACTGTGAGCTGGTTGGCATTGTAGTATACTGTGAGCTGGTTAGTATTGTAGTGTACTGTGAGCTGGTTGGTATTGTTGTATACTGTGAGCTGGTTGGTATTGTAGTATACTGTGAGCTGGTTGGTATTGTAGTGTACTGTGAGCTGGTTAGTAGTGTAGTATACTGTGAGCTGGTTGGTATTGTAATGTACTGTGAGCTGGTTAGTATTGTAGTATACTGTGAGCTGGTTGGTATTGTAGTGTACTGTGAGCTGGTTGGTATTGTAGTGTACTGTGAGCTGGTTAGTATTGTAGTATACTGTGAGCTGTTGGTATTGTAGTATACTGTGAGCTGGTTGCTATTGTAGTGTACTGTGAGCTGGTTAGTATTGTAGTATACTGTGAGCTGGTTGGTATTGTAGTGTACTGTGAGCTGGTTGGTATTGTAGTGTACTGTGAGTGTGAGCTGGTTGGTATTGTAGTGTACTGTGAGCTGGTTGGTATTGTAGTGTACTGTGAGCTGGTTGGTATTGTAGTGTACTGTGAGCTGGTTGGTATTGTAGTGTACTGTGAGTGTGAGCTGGTTGGTATTGTAGTGTACTGTGAGCTGGTTGGTATTGTAGTGTACTGTGAGCTGGTTGGTATTGTAGTGTACTGTGAGCTGGTTGGTATTGTAATGTACTGTGAGCTGGTTGGCATTGTAGTATACTGTGAGCTGGTTAGTATTGTAGTGTACTGTGAGCTGGTTGGTATTGTAGTGTACTGTGAGCTGGTTAGTATTGTAGTGTACTGTGAGCTGGTTGGTATTGTAGTGTACTGTGAGCTGGTTGGTATTGTAGTATACTGTGAGCTGGTTAGTATTGTAGTGTACTGTGAGCTGGTTGGTATTGTAGTGTACTGTGAGCTGGTTGGTATTGTAGTAT